>NW_010337054.1:0-4619 GCF_000700745.2 Antrostomus carolinensis | reverse complement strand
AATGCTAATAGGTTTAAGTAGCTGTGTTTACAAAACACTGTTTTACAGGAAGATGAGAGCACTGATTAGGTGGTTGTAGGTGGTGCAGTGTGTACAGTTCAGTGGCTGACACAGCACATTCTCATGCCTTACATTGTTTAGGAGGAAATTTAGATGTAATGACTAAAGACCAAAGACAGCCCCTTCCTGGTTTGCTTCTCCTGACTTTGAAATTGCTGCACTGTTCAGGTCCTTCTTGGCCAACAGCATATAAATAGCTATTTATCCAGTAAGTTTTTGCATGACTTGATAAATACATGCTGCAATTGCAGGAAACTGGCTGTTTGTTATTTACAGTTCCTGCAACTTTCTTGTTATTATTCGCATGATGGAAGGTAGACGCCTACCAACTGAAACAGCTGCTAGGTGGAAGCAGATTGAGCCTTCAGGAAGAATTCCATCAGTACCTAACAGCCTGTTAGGCTTCCTGTTAGCACTGCAGTAGGATCTTGGGTTTTCTGGTAGATCTGGCTTTAGCTTGCTTCTTCGTATTTATTTTGTAAAAGATTTAAAAACAAATATTCAGAACACTGAGAGCTCTTTGCACTAGCAGTGAAATATGTATGGATAGGGAAATTGTATCCTTTACTTTTTTGAATTGTTTTCTCAGACCTGTGGGTATGCTTTGGCTTATATCAAAATGCACAATACATCCTTGCCATACTTGTGCACGTGTTTGTGGATGCATGTGCACAATGTGGTGTATAGTTGGCCGATCCTTTTAACTTCTTGCTTTGCACATGCAACTCCTAGTCTCAGTCTAGCAGATGCACACATGCATTTTCATCAACCAGTCTTTGTGATTTCCCCAAAAACAACGTATGTTGAGGGATAACAGTATTAGAAATTGCTCATTCCCAGTGTTGAGATAATCTTACTTCAATTGTTTGCCTTTTAGACAAAATAATCTTTTCCTCCTGGGTTTTTACCTGCTCTGGAGATGGGTGCTAATCAGTAGAAACTCAATCGGTGTTTCCTGGTGTAGTCTCCCCACAGAAGTATTAGTAAATTAGCTTGCAATTTAAAAAGAGATCAGCTGGTGAATTAGTGAGAATGAAGACCTTATTTTAAAGACCTGACTTTTGAGCTAGGCAACAATTTGCGACACACTGTTAGACCCTCCGTTTTCCCCAGCATCCTCATTAACGGAACAGTACCCACTTTCTTCCATGCATCCCCAACACTGCAATCTGGTGTGTTTGCCATGTGTGCACGGTAGGTTTATGATTGCAGTAATGACTGGTTTTGCCACAATTCTTGGTCATTAATATTTCTGTAGCAGTTCCATAAAATAATGCCCTATAGAAAGCTGACTACTTTCAGAGCAAAGCCTCAAAATATATGAAGCCAAGGATCACCTTGCCTTTGCTCCATTGGGAAGAGTCAGAGAAAAAAAAGCTGTCTTACAAGAAGCTGTCCTTGTCTGGGGCAACTTGGAAGCTCACTGCTGCTCAGGACATAGTAGCCAATTTGGCAGTGGTCAGCTTTCCTAGTGAATGCTGGTGGTCAGTATGCCACAGTAACAAACGCTTCTATGTGCCAGTTGTGAATGCACAGTTAATGGATCAAAACATTACAAAGTAGAGTTCAGTTACTTGTTACTGCTTTTCCATATATTCCACATGCCATACATCCTGCACAGGATGTTTTCACAGCCATCTGTCCTGTGCTGATGTGTTTTGACGCTTACCTGAAAACAGAGACCAGACTAAGAGGACCACTGCTGCTGACTGAACTGCCATTTCAGATCAAACATGCCTGCAGCATAGTGAATTCTAATAGTGTGTTAACAAATTATTTACTACTTACCCTTTTTGTTAAAACAATTGCTAATACATTGTTAAAAGTGTATTGCCTTCAGTATGGTTAGGTTTTATGAAAAGGGAGAAACAAAAAGCCTCGATTGTTTACTAAAAGGTAACATTTTTCTTTTTTAGTTGACCTAGTAATATGCTATCCTCTAAATTAATCCAGCCCTGGTATGTTTCATTTAAAACTCCCAAATGGCCTTACTATGTTTTTTGCATAGCCAGCTAACGACTATATAGGTAGTTAAGCAGTTTGGTCAGATGGGCAAAATAACTTTTTTTTTAAATTAATGAAATACACGTTATGCATCACACACTCTCATAGCTCACTCTATTCGGCAGAGGCTTCTCTTTCACCTCATGGCTCTGCTTATCCCTGTCATCTTGGGACTAATATCATGTATCAGTCTGAACATGTATGGTTCCCAAAGATTCTCGCCTTCCCTGCTGTTTTTTGGAGACATTTTAATCCCATTCCCCAAGGCAGTGAGACTGTTCAGTCAGTAAGGCAAGAAAGTCAGGGTTTTGCACTGCCAGAACTGTGCCAACTGCCTGACACACAGGTGTTATCTCAGATAAATTCCTTAGAGCTGATGTGTCCCTATCAAGGCAAAGACATTTCTTATGTTTTTTGTTGGATTTAGCTTCTCTCTACCATTACACTTATCAAGTGTCAGAAATAGGGTATCTGTCATAGATAAAAACCCTTCAAAAATGAAGATTCTTCTTCAAAATCTTCCCCTGCCACTCCCTCAGGACACAGCTGCATTATTAATATAAATAGGTTTGATTTTTCAGACACGAAGGTAACACACAAGAAGTTTCCTGTCACTTTCCTGCTAAATTATGCTGGTTTTGTTCTTTTGGTATCACTTTAAAAATACTGAATTTTTATTTCCCTGGCGCTGTCAATGTTCTGGGAGGCATTTCCAGTGTGCTGTTTACTCTGAGGGGCTTTGAAGGGTGTTCCCATATCCAGCAGTATGTGAACTCCATAGATTATACTACCTACTTTTTCTTTTGTGATGCTGAATGTAACTGGAACGATTCAGTTCAGGGTTCAAAATCAAGTTCAGGGTTGCCTACATGGCTATCAGGCTGGTGGGGGTAAGTCACACTATTTTCTATGGACAATGAGAAAACTGGAAACACATCCACTGTGTTTGACTCTTCAGCAGAGTAACCCAGCTTCTGCCTGTGGATCCATTGACTAAGAGAGAGACCTTGAGCATGCGTCCAGCCCAGGGCCTGAAATCAGCCTCCAGTGTGACAGGGGGGAGCTCAGCAGCTCTGCCCACGCATCCTGGTTGGACAGGGACACTGATGCTAAGACCAGTTTTTTTTTCCTCTGGGACCCACACTGTGTCCAGGATGTGCCCAGAGTCTAAACAACAGCTGCATACATGTACTTTCTTATCTCACTTTCCAATCTTGGCACATCCCCAGGTTGAACAATAGCCATTGGATTGTCTATTTTCTGGCTAAAGGGAGACAATGGGAGTCAATATGAGCAAAGTTACTCAGTGTAGATTAAGGACAATCGCTGAAATAAGAGGACATTTCCAAGGAACTCCCTGTCCAGGGAACAAGAAGCCACAAGGCCATGTGCCACAGCTCGTTCTCTGGAAACATCAGCTGCTCCCTGTGCCCAGCACACACTCCCAATCTGCGCCCAAGCTCACACCAACGCCACACTGGAGGGTTCTTCATTCCCTTGGGGCTTTTGGAAACTGGTCCCTTTCAAGGGCTGGGAAGGGCACAGGCCCTAATGTGCTTATCTGTGTGCAGGGGAAAGAGGTGGCTGGCTTAAGGGGGAGGGAGAAAAAAACCCTGGTAGCACAAATTTTAAAAATTAGGAATTCGAAGCACAGTAGAGAGAAGGGTTCACACCATTATACCTGTCCTGCTGGCACAGGAGCTGGACCAGAGACCTTCTCAGTGACCGATTCTCCCAGTCACCTCTACACATAGGGCTATAAGGGAACGATGGAGCTGAGCTGGTTTCCTAAGCCTACAGAATCTATCTTCCCAGTCTGGTATTTTAAAATGCTATTGAGGTGACTGATGACTTTTTTTTTTTTCCCCCCCTGTCCCCCAGAGTGTGCAACTTCTGGTACAAACAAGTTTGGGTACTAAGCAGAAACACCCTTTTGCATGTTTTTCTGGGGCCACGAAGCCTTTGGGCTGTGAAAATGGCTTGGGATGTACAGCAAGTGCCTGCTGGTGGAAGCTGTGGGTAGAGGAGGGCGGGAGGCTGGTGGGGACCCTGAGCCTGCTGAGTGCGGGACTGGTAGGGGCTGCTGGCTCCAGTGGGGGGTCTTTTGGTCTGTTCACCCAAGTAACAAGTAATAGGACAAGAGGAAATGGCCTCAAGTTGCACCAAGGGCAGTTGAGATTGGTTATGAGGAAGAATTCCTTTCCTGGAAGGGCTTGCAGGCATTGGAAGGGGTTGCCCAGGGCAGTGGTGGAGTTCCCATCCCTGGAGGGATTGAAGGGTCATGTAGACATAGTGCTGAGGGACAGGGGTTAGTCAGGGACTTGTCAGTGTTGGGTTGATGATTGGACCTGATGATCTTAAAGGTCTTTTCCAATCCAGGCGACTCTGTGTGATTCCGTGGCTCTTCCCGCCCGGTCAGGTGCTGGCTGGAGGAGCATCCATCCGGCCCGGACGTCAGCGTGGGGAGGGGAGGGAGCCCGGCCGGCCCCGGCACCGTTGCTGAGGCTGCAGGAGCCTCCGCAGCATCCCCGGGAGCCGGGCAGGCAAACTCCTCC
>NW_010337053.1:0-203 GCF_000700745.2 Antrostomus carolinensis | reverse complement strand
GCCGCCGCCTCATCCTCGTCTACAACCTGGCCAAGGAGGTGCAGAGCAGGTGAGCCCCCCCTTCTGTCCCCCATCCCACGACACCGTGGGTCCCCAGCACAGGGTCCTGGCCGGTCCCCTGTCCCCTTCCTCACCGCAGCCCTCGTGATGCTCAGCCACATACCAACACTTTCATCCCTCCCCATTCTCAGGACCAACTTACC
>NW_010337052.1:0-3382 GCF_000700745.2 Antrostomus carolinensis | reverse complement strand
GGGGCCGGGGCGGGAGGAGAAGGAAAAAGAAGAAAGAAAAGGAAAAAAAAGAGAGGAGGATATTACTTCACCTGCGTGATTTTAAGGCCTTGGTTTCTTAATGAGTAACACTAGCAATACTTTAAGGGCAATAAAAGGCTTATTCTGAGCTTTCTTTTTAAATGTGAAATATCCTAATAAATTATGTATCTAGATAATAATCCAGAATCCTAGCAGTGAGGTTTATTCAGAGACCTAAAATACACCCAATTCTGAGTTGGAGTGGAGCTTTTAAAGATAATTTTAAGAAAATCTCTAAATGCAGCAGCAATGTATTCTTTTCAGAATACTCATTCAAAGAAGTTATTTGATTCAGCGGGATTCTCCTTTCATACACTACCGTCTTCTTTCTCCAACACTGCTATGTATTCACATGTTTTATTTAACATGTCAAACTTTCATATTTTCCATCATTTCTCTAAACGGTGGATATAGAACCTGACTACAGCTATACTATTCATACTAGTTTTTTACTGAAAAGTATCTGTGCTTGTGTTTTATGCACCCGTACACTAAACCACAAACACTTAAGAAAATGTGATGCACCCTATTATTTTTCATTACATATATATTTTCAAAGAAAAAAAAAAAAAGTAAAAATTAGGGGTTTATAAAAGTTTCCCAAAACCCCAAGATATTGTTTATACAGACCCCTTGCCAGCAGACTTTCCCATGTTGCCTTCCACCTATTATCTCTGATATTGCCATACATAAAAAAGATGTCACTATTAGCATCTGTGAGCAGGGTTACGTACACTGTGTAGGCTATGTAAAAAGAGACTGTGAGTGTCTGCCTCCTTTTTTGGCATTTACCTCCTATAAAATTGTCAGGAATTAGGTAGTTTATAAGGATCTGGGAGTAATAGTGTTGCTATTTTCCTTGATGCAGAGGAGTGGTGCCATCCCTCTAAAGACTTTTCATGCCAGCTGTACAAAATGGTCACTTTGCTCTCACCAAGCAGGCGCAGTTCTCCCTCCTTTCTAGAAAGAGCGAAAATAGTGAATTCACTTAACTCTGCCAGACTGCTTCATAGCCCAAACGAGAATGGGAGTGGAGCCAAAGCAGGACCATCACTCCCCCCCTGTCACCCAAGCAGGATTCTGGAGCGAAAGGAAGAACATACTGGAGCTAGGTAAAGTGGAGAAAGGAAGTGGGGATAGGTTCTCCCTTCTCCACCTCATGTTCTGCTGCCTCATGATTCAAGGAGGGGAAGATAAAAAAGAAAATCATTAGACAAAGATATGTTTCCTCTAGAATAGATTAAAATCTAGCAACCTATCACCTGCACTTTACCATGTTTTGCCCAGTAAAAAAGACCTCCTACACAGTAAATAGGGGGGCAGAGAGGAGAAGAGAGATGTATGTGTAGTCTAGTCTGTCCTTGGGAAATAATTTACTAAATTGCTGGTATGGAGCTGTTATGTGTCAGGGAAGAAAGGTGAGCAAATAATCATCCAAATATATTTGAAAGTCCAATTTCAAAAATTGTTTTCTTTACTCGATTTGTTGCTTCCTCCTATCTGAATGTCACTGCACATCACTGGCAGCCTCCTCGTAACCTTAGCAACCTTCCCATCACAGCTCAGGCCAGCAGCCATGGCAATCCCAAAATAAGTTCCTTTAAAGTCAACTGTAATGACTGCTCAGACGTTTCCCAACGCTGCCGTATTTAAGGTCATTGTGCTAAAGGAATCAGGCTACTATCTAGCTAGAGATAGTCAGACATTTCTAAGCTTATCGAGCCTGAAAAGGTTATTTTCCCCTCTCTCCTCAAAGCTGGAAGTGGTTCAGCTTTTGAGCACATACTGGCCTATGTGACAGCAAAGCAGAGTGTGTGTTCATGGGGGTAATAAACCATGCACTAATCCCACAACTGACCCTAATTTGAGGAACAGTGTGCTTGAAGATTCTTTTTCTTTTGTCTAATTAATTAACAGAAGTGACAAACCAATTCAGTTACAAGAAATAAAGAACAAAGGATCTCAGATAATTTAACATTAACTCAATGCAAATCTGTTACTCCTTCCACGGTGTAAATTGGTTTATAAATTTCAGCGCCCAGCATTATTGCTTTTCTTGAGTGCAAGAACTTGTAGAGCAAACCCATTAGAAGATACATCAAGACAAAAAAGCCTCATGTGATAAATTCATTACCCACACTTTTTCCACAGAGGCATCATTATTCCAGAGCTCTGTGAATAATGAGTAAGCAAATTTTGCCTTGAGAGGGGTTTTTTTGTTAACAAATTGTTTGTAAGGTGACTGTGAAGCTCTCCCATCCCAGATTATATGAAATTCTCTTATTTATTCAGCCTGAATCCAACACAGTTAATTTGCAAGTACCTGGTTTCAGATAGGTAAAAATCACACCATATTGGTTAGTACAGACTTTTCAGCGGGGCCTGTAGCGAGAGGACAAGGGGAAATGGTTTTAAACTAAAAGAGGGGAGATTTAGATTAGGTATAAGGAAGTCATTTTTTACACTGAGGGTGGTGAAACACTGTCCCAGGTTACCCAGAGAGGAGGTAGAAGCCCCATCCCTGGAAACATTCAAGGTCAGGTTGGACAGGGCTCTGAGCAACCTGATCTGGTTGCAGATGTCCCCACTCACTGCAGGGGGTTGGACTAGATGGCCTTGAAAGGTCTCTTCCAACCCAAACCATTCTGTGATTCCATAAGCTGCAGTTTACACCATTTTCAGAACACATATTTTCTATATCACTGCTATTGCCTGTGGATCTCAGCAATTTTGTTTATTAATTTAATTAGCTTATTAATTTAAATATTCCTCACACCCCTAGATCTTGCACTTGTAGACTAACAAACCACAAAGTCCTTCAACTTCCAGCGACAAAATGAAAACACCAGTATGATATCAGTGTTTCTCTCATAACAAATTCCATGCTGAAACAAAAATACAGCACTCTTCTAGCTACTAAAAAGAGATCCAGTTCTGTCTCAGCTAAAAAGCAGGACAATGTTGGAAAGAGAAAATGAAAACAAACAACTTGACAGAGAATAATTAGTGCTTAAAAGGGACTGGTTTACAATCCAGTAGCATAGCAAGAGTATCATACCGCCCTGCTTGACCACTCTGAGAGCATCAGCCTTGTTTTATTAGAGCAGCAAAGGAATAAAGCTGCTACTCTTTCACCAGCCACCCAGCACGATAGATCAATATCAAGCAAACTTCAGTACTAGGTCATACACTCTGGCCACAGACCCAGGGAATGACCACACTGCACATTACAGACAGAAGACAAACACCTGGGCTAAGGGGGAATGCAAAGAAGAAGAAAAATGCACATTTTTTTCTGATGCAAATGGTGGATGAACCAACT
>NW_010337051.1:13831-16838 GCF_000700745.2 Antrostomus carolinensis | reverse complement strand
TGTGGAGTCTCCTTCTCTGGAGACATTCAGCTGGATGCATTCCTGTGTGACCTGCTGTAGGTGATCCTGCTCTGGCAGGGGGGTTGGGCTAGATGATCTTTTGAGGTCCCTTCCAATTCCTAACGTTCTCTGATTCTGTGATTCATATGAAACTGGCTACTTACCATAGCGTCAAAACTCTAAAGCCGGTTAAAAATACTGGAAATGATACATTTTTGATTACTAGCTACTATCTAGTCTTGTTATGCTGGCAAAACCCAAATGTTGGCTCCATTACCCATTTCTGGTCATAATCAAGACAGCTCTGAAAGCTGGTTAAACATTTAATTTAAAAACAGATAACAATTCTGATATTTCTTCTATCATAATTTTAATTTCTTTCACACTGAATCTTTGACAGTATTATTTTTCATTCCAGACTGCTAAGGAAATAGGAATGGGGGGATGTTTTTTGCCATTATTTTATCCATGCTTTCTCTATTAATCTTGTGAAGATATGAAGCATCCCAAGATCTCCTGGTAACTGAACTGACTAAGCAAAAGCACATTTTAGAGACTGAAATTATTTTTTTTGTTTATATAAGAAGAATATTTTTTTCAGTTAGGTCAACGAATGGGAACAACAAAATCAGAAGGAATTAATAGCTTAAACCAACGTGTTCATTGTCAGATTTTCTTTAAATTCTATTTGGTTTTATTTTTAAAACATTTATATCCCAGATGAGCAATATACTAAAGGCAGAAATATCCAAGAGGTCTCAGAATCAGATACATGCATGAGAAAGACATGAAAATATGTTCTCTATAAAAGCATTAAGGAACTTCACTTGACTTGCAGGACTTTTTGTATCAAGCATGCTACAGCAGTCTTTTGATTCTAATATGAAACTATAGCAAGGATCATTGCACTAATGCATGAGGATTTGTGATAATGTTGCAGAAATTTCACTGTCAAAACTGAACTGCAGTGTAATGACTTTTGTTATCATGGTTTCTAATAACTATTCAGCATGAATTGACCCTACATATGTTTTACTGCAATAATATGTCAGTTATCCAGAAAGTAAAAAAAAAAGAAACAGAAATCAATAGGCCTCCTCCCCACAAACTCTTACTATAATGTGGCCACCTGAAGATAGCAGAACATCAATATGAGAATGAGTATTTACTTACATTTTAAAGCAATTGAAATTTGCACAGAGACTATTTTTAAATAGAAGTTACATGAACAGAAACAGTTACCAAAGTTTTGTAAGACTGTGCCACTTGCAATATAAAGGACAGATACGAGTAATATTATGTAATATGTGTAATATGGTGACATCTCACACCTCTATATTCAGGAATCAACTCTAATTTCATTATGAGAACAAATGTCGATGTCTACAGTACAATCATTGACATGTTAGCACAATACATTAGAAGTATCAAATTTTACTCATGGAATAGATACTCTAAGATTTTTCAGTACAAAAAGAAACATATGGTAAATAATTAGATTTGGTTTTCATGTATAATCATATTCTTGGTGTTAATATGCTAGCCCTTTGAGATTTCCAGAAGAAACTGCTGTTATATATTTGTGGGGCAGAAGCTGTATTAAGCAAGATTTTGCTACTGAAAGTCTACCACAAAAAGACAAACCTACAAATTTTTTACACACAAGATTTTGCCACATCAAAATATGCACATAAAAACAACCTATCTGCATTATAAAACCACCAATCTAACCGCCCTCAGAAGAAAATGTTTAGGGAAAATATTAGGTACTAAATTGAATGTATTTAACGATAATGCCATGATCAACCAGAGTTTTTTCTAATGTTGTCTAGAAAAGATGGAAATGCGTGATTCACGCTATAATGAAGCTAGTACATCCAACATGACAGACATGCCATTGGTCAGTGGAAGATACATATGAGGAAAACCAAATTAAAGAACGTCTTTGTGGAGGGAAGCATCTTTCTCAAAGAGAGTAAACTAATAGATAATAAGAGTATCAGAGTGTACTGATATTTGATCAAATTAAACATTTGGATAAATATAATTTCTTTGTGATAGTGATTATATATGTAATAAAATATCTTTGCAGACAGAATTTTTTTTTTTTTTTTTTTTTGCTAATGAAACTAAATATTACGTATTTACGGTCTGACCAGCAGCTATCCAAAAGTACGATACTTTTTAAAAATATAAAATTAATTAGGTAAGAAAAACATCATCTAAAAGTTATATAGCTGTTACATCTCTACAGTAATTCGAAATCTCTACAAAATACTATCTAGAGATGAGATTATAAATAAACATTATCAGATTCTAAAGTCTTTGGCACACAATAAGAATATGGTTTTAAAACCTTCAAATTCTTGAATGTCATTTAAGAATTATACTAAGTCAAAGGAACATAATGGTAGTTCAGAATTTTTAAATATCTGCATTTAAGAGTTTAGTTTTCAGGCACACTGGAATAAATAACCCCGTTTAAGTTTAACTGTCTTGTTTTTCATAACACAAAAACCAATGGCTCTAAACACTCTTGCAGAGAAAAGTAATATTGAAAAACTGAATATCAGCACTGTAAATATGAATTAAGCCAGATAAGGTTTCTCACATGCATGATGTGAGAAAAACACACACCTCTAAACACACCTCTAAAATGTTTCTCTTTAAGAACCAAGGTCTTCTGGTTTATACCAGCAGCAAGAAAAAATCTAAGGTTACAATTTGACAAATAGACTTTTAATGGAACATACACACTATAAAACTAATAAAAACTTACTGAAACTTTTCCTTTATTTTTAAATTTTAATGAAAACAATGAATCATTATCCCTCATATTTGTCATATTATGTATTCTTTTCTACTTCATAGAAAGTTTATTTTCTATTTAGATCACTTAATCTAAGTTACTCCCTTCAGTGGGACAACACTGAAAATAAAGAGTGTTTTTCTCTTCTGATCACCCACTTCTGACATTTTTCTGTTTATAAAGTTTTTGACTTCCCTG
>NW_010337051.1:12872-13794 GCF_000700745.2 Antrostomus carolinensis | reverse complement strand
ACAGATTTCCCTCCTTTCTTCTATGAAGTTTTTTCCTCTTGTCCTTATCCCCACCAGCCCCTTTTTCCTCTCTGTTCTTCAGGATAATTCTCACTCTTCTCCACAGAGTTTTCTGGGACTCTTTTTAAAATCTTTTTGTTTCTGATCCTTGAAGGTTTACTGCAATCACTTTTTGAAACACCTTACGCAAAAAAGAACTTTAGAAACATCAACTGTTCTCAAAGCTGAGATGCTTACATTTGGCTTTTTGATTTCAGAAGCTTAACAAAAACATAAAGTATCAATGAATTAGAATGCAAGAATTTCTAATATAACAGAACAGAGTTAAGAAGTTGACAAAAGCAAAAGCAGAATTATACACACACAAAAAAGCATCATGTTACCAGTGCTGTACAGTAACTCCATTAATCACAGGAATTTATGATAGCAAGGATGCTTTTCTCATTCACAGTAAACCTGAAATTTGCATGTGAGTTATCCACCAAGCTACTATCTGATATAGCATGCTAGGGTCTCCTCACATATCCAGAGGAAAAGTTACCAGCATCCAGAATATGTCAGCAGGTGAGGAAATTCTCTTCTTGTCCACTTCATATGTATAGCAATAGGAAGAAAACACTCATCTCCTCCCAAGAGCATGCCTTTGCATTCCCTATGCAGAAGGTATTATGCTTTCTGTGGGCATAGCCCCTCTATTCAGCAACGTATATCCCCTCTGCTCAATAAGGGCACCTTCCTCAGTGCAAAGAAACTTACAAAGTCATGACAAAACACTTTATCTTACCAAAGAATATTTTACTCATTATCAAGGTGGAGCTTTTTCTGGGGCTGAACAAAGCAGCTACCTAGGAGCCCAAGGCAAACCTACTTCATTAGCTAGAGCAGTTACTATATCCAGTCAAAATTAAGGCGGGGGGGGAGG
>NW_010337051.1:0-12801 GCF_000700745.2 Antrostomus carolinensis | reverse complement strand
GGTGGGGAGCAAGCATTTTGCCTTTTATATTAGTATTTGTAAAAACTGGCTTCTAATTTTGAGTAATTATATATATAGGGAATAAAGTTCTCAGGATTTAGAGAAGGATGAACACACTTCTTCTTGGATGTTCATGTCACTGTAATGTATATATATAGCACAGCACCTAGAAAAATCATTACTTTGACACTCCACCAGAATTTATTTTCTGTTGCAGTTGTAATTTGTTTATTAGCAAAAACCTAAGAAGAAAATATAACTTCTTTTTATAGTAGCTGTATGTAATCAACATGTTTTTTCCTTTTGTCATAACTTCCAAATACATTTATTTGATAATGGTAAAAATATTTTGTTTTAATAGTTGGACTAGTTATTTGTCTAACAAAGTGAAGTGTTATCAAAAACCGAATTACATTAGTTGTCTCTGTAGTCCTCAAATTAATATTGTGAATAGAATTTATCTTCTTCATACACATATCACTGCTGAATGGCACAGAGGACTGTCAGAAATTCTAAACATTGCCATCGCTAATTTCTAACATAAGCTAGGTATATATATTGTAATGCTGATTATAAGCTCCTATAGAATAGCAACACACTCATAACCATTTTCGTAATAAACAAGATTTTTAAAAGCCAAACAAATGATTATAGAGCATTGCTGATGAAACTAAATCCTGTTGGTATTGCATTGCTATTTTACTATATTTTACTATGTTTATTTTATTGTATTCAAATTGAGAAGGAAAAAAGCAATAATATATGCCAACTCATTTGCAATTTGCTTCCAGACTACATCATTGAGATGCATGATAATATCATCCATACTATGTCCAGAAGAGGTAAATTGTGAGTGGGAAGTCTGTTTCACAAATATTACCAAGAACTATTAAATTCTGAGAAAGTAGAAGACCGATATATATTCTTACATCCAAAGAAATAAAAGGTCCAGACGGTAACATGACATAGGTCTATTTTTCTGTAGGGAGGCTTGAAGAGAGTAGACCCTAATTCTACAGTCAGAAAATAATAGTTTAAATACCTTCCATAATCCAGTCCTTTTAAGAAACATTTTAACACTCATTGCATTGCCTCTGCTATCATATCGACAGAACATAATTGACACTCACTTGG
This sequence comes from Antrostomus carolinensis, assembly GCF_000700745.2. NCBI lineage: Eukaryota > Metazoa > Chordata > Aves > Caprimulgiformes > Caprimulgidae > Antrostomus > Antrostomus carolinensis. Next base: position 11,667 of record NW_010337051.1, on the reverse strand, counting down.
TGAAGAAAGATAGGCAATAATTTCTTCTACATCTTATGTTTTAAATGTCCAATTTGTTCTCCAAATACCGTTATCCCTAAGAATATATGACTTAAAACCAGTTTTGTTCTTGAAATACAGAAGGGCTGTGTAGTTAAAAATAATATTTTGGAAGGGATTTTCTTATTTATATTTGTCAGGAACAAAATTAATACATTGAACTTTAAAATTAGAGATTAACTGAGGCAGTATATGAGGAAATGAGCAATGGATGAAGATATCGGTACAAGACATAAAACGGATTGATAAGAGTAAAGTACTAGCAAATAATCTGAATTTCACAACTTCTACACTGAGAATGGACTGGAATATCAATATATCAGGACCTGGTTCCTGCATAAATGACCTGAGTTAATAAAGATTCTTACCTGAAATTGTTGATGTGAACTTAAGGTCTGTGAGCTTGATGACTTAAATGCATATTAATTTTCAGAAATATAGACATGAAAGGCAAGCAAGTAATAACCTGACTAAAATATCTGAACAATATTTTTTCATTGATTACAGTTGGTACTGATAACCTTGTATTTTGAGAGCTATCCATAAATCCAAAGAAAAGAAACAGAAAAGACTTTTTCTGTGAATTGGCATTAGATTTCTACAATAAAGGCTCACAACATCACTTGACTCAGGCTCCACAGGTTTCACTGTTATACTTAAAAAAAAAAAATAAATTTAAAAAATCTATCCTTTCAAATGTAACTATTTAGTCAATAAAACATTACACCTGGCCAATATACCTCCATAATGGAAACTCTTTAAACTACATTGTACTTTTTTTTAATTTTCATTGAAAAGTTTTCTAAATTAAGTGCTTACAGAGTCTGACTGTAGCTGTCATAAACCTCACAATTTCCAGAAAAAGTGTTTTATGAAGAATGGTAAGGTACATTTTAATTACTGCATATATACAGAACATACACATTTCAGGTGGAAAAGTGGAATGCATTAATAATTAATTTTGAATACCCTACATGAAATGCTCTGTAAAAATAATTGAAAAAAGCCCAAACAGCAAGCAAGCAAAAAAATGAAAATGCAAAAACTGTGAAACAGCCAGGAAGAAAATAAGAATTTAGGTGATAGGTATTATTAGCAAGTATTCTATTGTTATTATGTAGCTACATCAATCAAATTAATTTGAGAGATCAGATAAATGAATTGAATGAGTAATATTAGCACTTTACCTGCTGATGATCTCTAACAGCAGCTTCCACCCTGATTCTATTGTCATAGAGTTCTGTGAGGTCTTCTTTACAGCTTAAGTAGTAGTTCTGAAAGATTTGATATTCTTGAGCTAACCTCAGATTTTCTTTAATTATTTGCTCCAGAGCAGCCTAAAGAGAAAAGTAATTGATTAAACTTACTGCAAAATACCTTTCTAAAAAATAAAATTATAAGTCATTTCCACAATTTCCTTGACTCATTCACTTATGAACATCTGCAAAATATAGATGACAAAATTATGGTCTCAGTGAAACATGGAGAAACTGCAAATGTTTAGAATTTTGCTGAATATATTTATACTGAAGTAAAAGTTTTGTACAGAAAATTATGTAAATATTTACAGTAGAAACAACTAAAAAGAACAAACCCTTTATCTTGCTACATAAGATCTTTCTGCATAGAAATTATCCTGTCTTAATACAGAGAATACTTCAAATCAGTCACCCACAATTTTCAAAACCCTAATTTTCCAACATTCCATTGTGTAAAGCTGACACAATGCAATACTCATGTATTTTCTTAATAATTTTAATATTTCTAATTTAATTAACTTGATTTTCATAGAATCATAGAACTATAGAATAGTTTGGTTGGAAAAGACCATTACGATCACCTAGTCCAACCATAAACCTACTATGCCAAGTTCACAAAGACTAATACAATTTCTGACTCATAGTTTGCTACCAGGCAAAGTTCAAGTTGTTCAGAATGTATACTTCTGCAATAAGAAAAAAGTACATTCCTTTAAATCTGATTTTGACTGAACTTCCTTTGATTATAATGTATAATCTTGCAACAGTCACATAATTCTCTAAGGTATTTTATCTGGGTTACATAGATGCAATTATTTTTTTACTAGGGATTCTATTTTAATTTTCATTATTTTTCCATTAAGAAGCACTTGGAGGAAGGGGAGCCCGGGCAGACTTTTATGCATAGGGTTAGTTGATTATTGAAACTTCGGAGACTTTTGACATGCAGAATTCCTTTTAATTTCACAACTATAAAACAAGATAGCTGATTTCCATGTATCAAATTATTCCTTCAAATACATTTTAAATGTACATTTTTAAAATACATATTTAAAACATAATGGCTAGTGAGGACAGTGCTGCCCAGCAGAGGAGAGATGCAAAAAAAAAAAACCCCAATGATCAAGCCTGAAACTTACTAAATTTACATATATTGTTGCCTGTTGTATTTGGGAGGTATTTCTGTTAAAAACACATGCACATTATAAAGTGGAGTGGAGGAGAGTTTACAGTTATGAGAGTGTGCAGAAGCCTGGACTAATTAAGCCCAAATGTCCATGTGATTAGTTGCTACCCTAATCTAAGGCAATATTTTAAAGTCTTCTAAAGAAAAAGTTATCATCTAAAAGCTTTTAGAGGTAGAAGAGTTTGCTTAAGAGTCTAGTTTATACAAGAGGAGTATTTGTAATCGTATGTGCTGTGCATACCCTTGCAGAAAAGCAGAACTCTACCGAACTCTACCGAACTCTAGAACGGCTAGAGCAGCCTGAGCAGCATCGCCATCAGCTGCTTCCTGGATGAAGCCTGACTATTCAGCAGGAGTGAGGGCAGCCCTGTGACTTGACAGTCCCAAACTGTGAGTGAAATGTTACCACAGGAGGTGAGGAGCAACCAAGTGTCCTAGCAGTTGCCTCTCCAAAATCCAAATGAAGGAATCATAAGTAATTTGGGTTTTACTTTGAAGAAGTATTACAATGTGCTTGCCCTGTTTTTACAATTTACCCTGACATCTGGTATCAGAGGTGTAATACCGGGCTAAAGTAAATTGCTGCCTGATTCAGCACATATACTTTTTTCTCTTTATGTTCTCTTACCAACTCAGCAGCCTAGAAGTGTCTCTGTTTTCTTGGAACAGCAAGAAGCTGGAACACTTTTTTATGTGTTCACTGAACACATTTGAAGTCCAGTTCCTGTCTGCTATAATACAAATTCATACTGAGATAATAAAATATGTGCAAGAAAAAAATAAAAATACCAAAAAAGTCATCCTCAAAACTATCAATGAATTGTTAGCACAATTACTGCTAAGCTAGGCAATAGGAAAGCAGATGCAACGTCATGCAACACAGTGATGAATTATCAGTGCAGTACCTCAGGCCATACGTAATTTCTTATACTAACTAAACTTCAGACCTTTTAGGATGCAAACAGAGATCACCACTAACCTAGCCATGACCATTACAGACAAGCAAGGGATGCTTGCTGTTCACAGCACAGAGAAAATATGTTTCATGTTATTCTTCCATCCTTTTATGTGCACTAATACCAATCACTTTGCGTTGCAATTGATCAAAGAATTATTTTATGGTTCCATGTCCGTGTGACAAAACTTTGTAAAGAATTGTAGAGACAAATCCTAGGATCAATTATTTTGTTCACATAATGATATACCTATAAACATGATATCAATCCATGTGGCTTACAGGGTCACTTGTCATTTTGAATGGTCACTCTGACAGTAGTGTTTTATTCAAAAGATAAGAACAATTGATTTTGACAATCAGGTGCACCAGCACAATAAACTAATTATTAAAGGATCTATATTAATTGGTTATACTACTTAAACTTGATGTTGTGAGGAATGAAATTGGCTTCCCCAGGCAGGAATGACTGTTTCTTTTCTAGGCATAAAGTATCCTATTCATAATATGAACGGCAAGAGAACAAATAACTTATCTTAAAATTACTGGGTTAATGTGGATCTGCCCCTCCCACTCCACAGAGCTTCCCCAGATGAGTTTAGCAACGTTTTTCCAGTAATGTCTGTTATACATCATATGTGCCCCTTCCAGGGTATAAAGAACATGGCGACACCAAGTGCCACAAAGTCATTGTAATACAGTTGACAAGTCCCCCAGCTACAGAAAAGTAAGTTACTGTAAAGCAAGCATGAGGTGTTGGTTTGTTTTTTGTTTTTTGTTTTCCCTGTCTGAGGATCAATAGATGCAACTAATGCTTATTAGCAAATAGTTCGGGCTCTAGAAGTCACAGAAGCTACAACATAATTGCAGCTGATATAATCTGATTCACTTCCCTTACTTGGGTTCTGTTGATGCTACCACCAGCATTTGATGGTTGGTAGTTTATGCACCAAGAATCATTCAGCTACTCAGCAAATCTCTAGAACTGCAACCCTTTTAAGGTACACAGTGGAAACAGCTGAGCCCTGCTTGAACAAGCTCTAACATGATTCAGGGGATTTATGCTGCTGATAGTATATACTGATCTAATACAGATTTTGATAGTCTCTGAGCTGAAACGGGTCTTTTCCTGTATCTGCAACCAAAGAAAAAAGTCCACACATTCCAGATTTACTAAAACTAACTCTTTATCAAAAGACAATGTCTTTTTACATCCATGGCATAATTTTTTTGCTTTATTATGCTTGGACAGAACTTTAGAAAATGCAGGCTTATGTATATACATAGACTGACACAGTGAAGTAAGAGATCATATTTTTTGACCATTTGGAACGAATTAATTACTCTTTTGGTAGGAATATGGTGTAAAACGTTTTCCGACAGATTGCATTTTTTCTATCTGCAAACTAAAGTAACAATAATTACAAGTAGCTTTTCACTGATAATACAGCATTCCAAATGGCAGTTCCAACAGTTTTGAAAAAAACAATTTTAATTCTTATAAGGACTCAGATGGAGAATTAATATGGGGAATACAAACAGATATGCATTAAATGTTTATGAGAAAATTTCTGTGGATGGCAAGTTATACAAATAATAAATGCTACTAAAATAGTAATGAAACAAAAAGCTACTAAAATAATAAAACTACTAAAATACTATTGGTGAATATAAGCATAGTTTTGTCTTCTTTAACATTACAAGCATTCCAAAATAAATATATGTAATACCTTTTGGGTCACAATTCTTCATGTCAGCCAAAACTGAAAAATATTTTTGTTTTTTCATATCCCATCTTTTCTATGTATGGAATATTCTTGACCTCCCCGAAGTTATTTTTGGCACATGAACTAAATTGTATTGTTACTAAAAAGAGACCATGGCTGTAGAATAAGGTCTGAATGCTCTAAGATTATGTTGATGTGCCCTTTATGCATTATTGTATTGGTGTAGAAGATCTGAAAAAATTAAAGGATGCAAAAGTACTGAAATATTTAAGTTCATCCCACTTCAACTTTTTTCAGAGCTCCAGAAAAGAAGAAAAGGCATAAATCTTGAAGAAATCAAAGGACTTACCAGTCTGAAGGCCTGAACTGGTAAGACAGAGACCAACTGCAAGGGCAGGGAACAGTCCATTCTACGGGGTATGTAGTGATATGGATTCTTCAGATGTGAATGAAAGAAAATAAGTATCTAGTTGGGCTCCTTCCCATGAAGGTGTCTGCCTCCAAACTGTAAAGCAGAGAATCAGAAGCACATGTACAGTCTACCTTATGACTGACTGAATTCTGGGGACTCAACCTGAGATCAAAACACCTATAAAAGAGGCATAAATGGCTCTGGCTAAATAGAAATTGGTTACTGTTAAATAAAGATTTGAACAGACCTCACAACTGATTAAGCGGTTTTAGTCCTATCTTTTTCTGCACTCAAGAAATCCTGATTACTGGGAGGAAACTTTTGCTTTGTGTAGTCCAACCTCTTTGAAAGTCAAGAAGTGGCTGTTCTGGAATTCTACTAATGGTTTCAATGAAACTCCAGAGATTTTTGCATATGCTCCAGTATCAAGTCTCTCAATAGCTACATTTAAAGAAGTTTTGATCTAGAAGAACTAGTTTTCTTTCAGAACATAAAGACGTAACTCTCTCATGTCTATCAAAAGTTTGAAATATTTGTCCTTGCTCTGCTGAATAGAAATGTACCTTAATAGTGGTGCTTGACAACTAATTTTGTTGTGGAAAAGAGACAAATACATTTTTATTATTGAAAGAATCAAGGATGGGAGAGCTTTGTCAAGGGCTAAGATTTTGCCTCTACTTCAATTTTGTGATCAGTCATGATCACAAATGTTCAGAAGGAGAAAAGCAATATTCAAGACCTTTTGAAAGCAACCAGATATTTTCTGTTTTCATGTTGCAAAACCAGAATTGGGCACTGCTTGTACATATTAAGCATCTATACCTCATGTATAGGCAATTCAAGGGACATGCAGGAGACTGGAAAGTTCCTAAATTTTGAACTAATATGAGATCAGTCTCAAGGTCTTGGTAATTCTCTTCACTAGCTCCTGAAAAAAGTGTCTGTAGGGAGCACACTGAAGAATTGACAGCATGTAAGAAGATAAAGAAAATGAAATGATGAAGTTAGATCTTCATGATGTCTGGTGCTACAATTGTGTTAGGGCTCAGTAGTGATTTCCTGGCAGCAACTTGGATATGTCACTTAAGTAAGTCACAGTCCTTTTCTTTCTTGATATCATGGAAACAGATCAGTATGAAAGCACTGAACTGTAAGTAGAAGCATGATGCCTTCAGGTAGTAAGGGTCACTGACTCCACCAGCTGTGTCAGAAATAAAGCTTCAGAAGGCCTAAGAGCAAATTAGTGACTCCATAGAAGTGAAAAATAAAAAAGTATTAAAGCAAGCAGAACACAAGTGAAAGTTCAAAGACAAAAAGAAATTGAATAAATAACAGTGTTTTGGCAGAAAATGTCAATGACAACAGACTATAAAACTATTAGAAAGAGCAAATGCATCTTGGATTTGATGCTACCTGTGGAAAAGTGTAACTTTAAGAAATTTTATTGCAATTGGAAACAATTGCTACGATATACAGTGCCAGTAAATCAGTGATTGATTGGAGAGGATCTCATCAGATCTATGAGTTCTGAATGCTAATGGAAGAAAACATCAATCATTCAAAGACCAGAAAAGATAAAAAGCAAATTATTTAGAGCTATGTAAGCAAAATGCTTATTATTTAGAGATATGTAAGCATTTTGCTTACATATCACAACAGACACTTACTTTTTTAAAAAAAAATGTATTTGTTTTAAAACCAATTATTTGTGTTTATTGACAATAATGTGGAAACAAGAAACATAAAAATGTTACTTCGAAGTGTGTTGTATACCCTAAAACTTTAACACTGAATTAAGGTTCATTGTTGCAGACTTTTCCACACAGAAAGTTTTTATTTCAGGAAAAGCAAAACCTATTTGGAAAAAAAGTTGATCTATAAATATTAAAGAATGAAATTCAATATCAGAACTCAGGCTAAAGTTGACATAAGTATAAAAAGAATTTTTGAAATGATATAAAATTAGGAACTTCTCCAATCCTACATCCTCCTCCACACCTTAAGTTTATATGCTTTGTCTGAAAAGAAAAAAAAAAAAAGGAAAAAAAAAGAAGAGTTTACAATTTCATTATTGGTTTCTTCATAACAGTTTTAGACTGTTAAACACAAACTTATTTGCCTATTATTGCATCATTAATTTTTCTTCTATATCATTACAGTTTGGTTATATATACCTGTCAATATTTCTAGAGCATATTATGAGCGAGCACTTCACCTGCAATGCTATTCTGGAAAAGATGAAACTGCATGGGAATGTCCATTTATTTATTTCATTATGACCAGTTAAAGATTTATAAAAGCTCTCAATTTTCTTATATATTTAGAGATGGACAATTCTGCATCATGAGGGGAAAAGGCTAGTTACTCACAGTAAGGTCGTTAGATACACACTTTCTTTTTGTCATTACAAAGACTAATATTTTGCATTAATGACATTATGCAGAGTAGATGAAGCAAATAAATAATAAAACTCCTTATTCAGATGCTAATGCAAAAGCAAATGTTCTTTCTGTTGTACAGTTGTAAAAATTAAAGTGAGAAAGGTATCAAAAAAGTAAACAGTAATATTCAACACAAGATTTATTACCTACACATACCTCCCACATGACTACAGTGTCTCTGAAGTAAGAGAAAGGTGTAAATAGAGAGATTAATGGGATTATTGTGCTGATTTTTTACTAAATTCATTGGAAATTTAAAAATCTTTTGTTGTGTCATTAAATGCAACGTGGAAAATATACTGGATTTTACAGAATAATATATTTTATATTGACAAACAGTGTAGCCAATCATATAAATATTAGCATTCAGTTCTGGCTTTGCAAATTCATCCATTTTAATTTGCACACAGTTAGAGGAATCAGCTTTCAGATTTTGCATCCAGAAGTTTTTCTAGCTCTTTGAAAAATGAATGCCACTAACTAATTCCGTGATGGTAATCAACGTTGATATTTTGTTCTGCAGTAATTTTATAAATCAAATTTTATAGAAACATATTTCGGTTAATCTCAGTTGCGTATTTTGGTCCTCCGACAAGCCATTTGACTTTCCTGGACTCTGCCATAGTGATAATGCACGTGACTGACACCCAGTGGTCTTCTTGGCTGAAATTTTTTTTGACCACTGCATTTTTTTGTAGTCATGTCCTTTCAAACATCCACAGTAAAAGTTCAGTTTCTAGATTTTTGTTTATGAAATTCCCCTAGGACCTCCTGTATGGGTATATAGTTTAATCCTAATAATTGTTTCTCATGGAATTCTGTGATCCATCAACTGATGTTGGAGAACCGTTGACCTATTTACTTTATTTCCATAGGTGATATTGAGATAATTAAGATTAGACTTAATTTTGCTTTTTAAAGCACTTACAGAAATATATATATAATGAATAGACTTCCTTAAAAGATTTTTTTTATCTTTTCCAATAAAGAAAACCTCACTTTCATTTCAAGAGAAAGCAAAAAATTTCTCCTCACCTTATTTTTTCCAGATTTTTAAAATAACTAAGAATGCATCTCCACTACTCTCTACTCTAATTAGAATAAATTTTTAACATTTTAACATTTTGAAAAATGCAGTTTAGAAAACCTTCACAAAACAAAACTAAACATATCATGAAAAATTGAACAAAACCTTATTTATTTTAATGGACAGTTTCAAAAGTAATTACTTTTTGTGTCAATTCTATCATCTTTCTCAATAAAAACCTCTGAAGTATCCTGTACCCTTAAATATTAAGGAAGCTAAATTTTAAGCATAGAATATATTACGACTATAATATAATAGAATACCAGAACTTCAGTTATTCAGAACAGGTCTGCATTCTAGTTAAAATAGATGAATAAGAGCTTAATTTAGCTCTCTGTTAATGTAATATTATGGTATGGTTGTCTGTACAGTATATTTGCACCTTGGGGTCTCTCTACCATATTAAAATCTTGATAACTGGAAACCTAAGAGATTACTTTATTCTCATTTCCCCACTCTAGAGAGAGCACTTGGCAGAAATTCCTTGTTTATGAAACAAAGAGTTTAGGAGTTTTCCTTTCAGTTGTCCTCTTTAGGGGAAAATCTAAGATCTGTCTTTTTATGCAAATCTTCACTGTCTAAAACCTAAAACATATATGTTATGATGGCCCTCAACATATAAACTGCAGAAATGATGCAGTACACACAAATCGGATAAATCGCATAAAGACAGCAAGATCTGTAGAGTGTCAAGAAACAAGACATGAAATGGTTTGGAATCCAGAAATGAAGAATCCAACATGTTTTGAATTGAGTCTGCAGTCTCTGCTTGCCTTCACTATAAGAATTCTGAGGCCAGTGTGGAGGAGTTAACTTCTAGAAACAAACCAAAGACATAAAAAGGGCACCAATATCTTTAAAAGTATCTGCACATGCATATTGCCCACAGTGCAGTGCAATGTGAAACAAAAGCTATCAAGGATTTCCCTACTTGATAACATCAGGCCTAATGTAGAACATGGTCAAGTTTCTAGAGAATTAATCTTCCAAAACTTCTGTCAGTGGCCACTGCATGTACAGACAGCACGTATAGGTGAAAAAAGAGACAAGAAATACCAACATCAGAGAACAAACACTAGGATGCAGAAGATAATAACAACTTCTGGTGGATGTTCACTGTATAACATATCACATAGAATCACAGAATCACAGAATGTCAGGGATTGGAAGGGACCTCGAAAGATCATCTAGTCCAATCCCCCTGCCGGAGCAGAAACCTAAATGAGATCACATATAAAGGTGTCCAGGTGGGTTTTGAATGTCTCCAGAGAAGGAGACTCCACAACCTCCCTGGGCAGCCTGTTCCAGGGCTTTGTCACCCTCGCTGTAAAGAAGTTTCTTCTGAAGTTTAAGCGGAACCTCCTGTGTTCCAGCTTACAACCATTGCCCCTTGTCCTATCATTGGATATCATTGAGAAGAGCCTGGCTCCATCCACGTGACATTTGCCCTTAACATATTTATAAACATTAATGAGGTCACCCCTAAGTCTCCTCTTCTCCAAGCTAAAGAGACCCAGCTCCTTCAGCCCTTCCTCATAAGGGAGATGCTCCACTCCCTTAATCATCTTGGTGGCTCTGTGCTGGACTCTCTCCAGCAGTTCCCTGTCCTTCCTGAACTGTGAGGCCCAGAACTGGACACAATATTCCAGATGCGGCCTCACCAGGGCAGAGTAGAGGGGGAGGAGAACCTCTCTCGACCTACTAACCACACCCCTTCTAATGCACCCCAGGATGCCATTGGCCTTCCTGGCCACAAGGGCACAGTGCTGGCTCATGGCCAGCCTGCTGTCCACCAGGACTCCCAGATCCCTTTCCCCTTCACTGCTCTCTAACAGATCATTTCCCAACCTGTACTGGGGCCTAGGGTTGTTCCTGCCCAGATGCAAGACCCTACACTTGCCCTTGTTATATTTCATTAAATTTTTCCCTGCCCAGCTCTCCAGCCTGTAATGAAGCCTCAGAGAAGACAAACTTAAAATCATAAATGATCTCCTAAAATCTAGTGCAGTAACTGTGTAAAATGAAAATGTAATATAAAATGTAAAATAATAGTTTATGTAAATCACAACATTTGATGCAAACTATTTACATGGGATTGTTAAAGAATTAATAGTGAGGCTTCTTTATTAAACACTAATTTTCAAAAACTGGTAATGCTCAGAAAAGAAGCACACTTTCCCACACAATGGTAAAAGTATTTTCACTGGCACTTTTCAAATCAGAAAAACGTTTTACAGTAACTCTTCTAAACATGTAAGGACAACTATAGCAAATATTTTAAACTGAGTGTAGCTATTTTTCCTCATTAGAATTTCACAGAATTGTACCAGCTCAACAGATGTGTGAAATCTGACATTTTCTGCATAAAAAAAGAAATATGAGTATCTAATATATCTTCTGAGTAACTATAATATGCATAGAGACACAGAGTCTTTCTATGTTTTCATCCATATACTTCACCAAACAGCATTTCAGAAAGTATTTAAATAATGAGATATATTTTATTATTGTTTCTAGAGATAATGTATATTATAATTTTAAATATAATATATTTATAATAT
>NW_010337050.1:2148-2430 GCF_000700745.2 Antrostomus carolinensis | reverse complement strand
CCCCCCCCCCGCCTCCCTGAGCCATGGGCTCTGCCTGTCAAACGCATGGCTGGGCACGGGTCTCTGATGCTGCCCTGCTCTCCCGTGCTCCCAGGTGGCACTGGAGGGGCTGCGTCCAACCATCCCACCCGGCATCTCCCCTCACATCTGCAAGCTGATGAAGATCTGCATGAACGAGGACCCAGCCAAGCGCCCCAAGTTTGACATGATCGTGCCCATCCTGGAGAAGATGCAGGAGAAGTAGGGGGGGGGGGGGCCCCCCAGCCCGCGGAGGCGGCCATG
>NW_010337050.1:1766-2019 GCF_000700745.2 Antrostomus carolinensis | reverse complement strand
CTGCTCTGCAGGCACCACCCCCAGGGCAGCCCCTCTGGCCTCCCCGGCAGCAACGGGCACAGGCCGGGCGGGAGGCCTGGCCCACGACACTGGGCATGGCCCAGCTCTGCCACCTGTGAGGGCGGGACAGGGCTGCGGAGCCACCCTGTCCCTGTCCCCAGGCCCAGAGCAGCTCACCCCCTAAGGCAGGCCATGCCCGGTCCTGGTGCTCCTCCCCACTCAGGACAGTGGGGTGAGGCTTCTCACGCGCCCA
>NW_010337050.1:0-1695 GCF_000700745.2 Antrostomus carolinensis | reverse complement strand
TGAAATAAACATTTGTTATGAAACCGGCTGCTGCTGCTGGAGGGGGGGGTGTGCACGGGGCCTCGTCCCCCGAGAGGGGGAACAGACTGAGGCGGGGGCTGCCCAAGAGCCTGGCTCTGGGTCTGCGCCCACCCTGTTCCAGGGGCTGGAGCAAGGAGAGCGGGTGGGGTCCTGGGAGGGGGCCCAGGCTGCTGCGGGCCCCTGAGCGTTCCGGATGGACAACAGGGACACTTGGGAGGGAGAAATGAAGACGAGGGTCGGGCAGTTCTGTTCCCACTGCACCCACTTTCCCTGGGCTGCTTGGGACAGGGCTGAACCCTCCTGAGAACGGCAGAATCACAGGATCCAGATGGGTCTGGGTGGGAAGGGACCTTAAAGCTCATCCAGTTCCAACCCCCCTGCCAGCAGCAGGGACACCTTCCACTAGACCAGGTTGCTCAAAGCCTCATCCAACCTGGCCACAAACACTTCCAGGGAGGAGCAGCCACAGCTTCTCTGCCCAACCTGGGACACTGGCTCACCACCCTCACAACAATCAATTTCTTCCTCACATCTCAGCTCCAGCTCCCCTCTGCCACTTTCAAGCCATCACCCCTTGTTCTCTCACTCCCTGCCCTTGGACAAAGTCCCTCCCCAGTTTACCAGTTTCGAGTCCTGCACCCAACCCCTTCCACACTGGCCTTTCGAAGGCGCAGGACCAACTCCTGTCGGTGCAGCATGAACACAGGCCCCAGGCCATCTCGTGTGCTGCTTTACTGGCAGCAGGGTGTGAGCACACGGACAGGAGACAAGATGCCTTTCCACAAAAAAACCCAAAAAACTACCCAGCTGTTTAATGGCACAGAAGTGACCCTAAAAAAAAGTTCCCAGTGAGAGTCCCTCAGTCTCTATGTGAAGTAATGTGGCTTTTTCACATTGATGCCGTATTCTGCCAGCGCTGGCGTCAGGTCTTCCATGGTCAGCGTGTACTTCTTGTCCTGGAGGAACAAGGAGCAGTGTCAGCACAGCAAGGACGATCTGAGTTGCCAGGATTTCCTCAAAACCCAGTGGTTTGGGATCTTTCCCCTACAAGCTGTAATGCTTTGCTCTGTCCCCTCAGCTGCTCAGTGGACAGAAAGACACTGAGCGTTACTCAACACTGTCAAGATCAATGACGTCGCCCTCACGATACCCCCAAACCACAAACAGATGGTGACTGGGAGATCACCCAGAACCTACAGCCACACACTCACTCCTCGTCTATGTTTTTCCCCAAACATCTGAGTTTTGGTGGCTGTCAGAAGTGGGGAGAGCTGGAGGTCCCTCGGTCTGATGAGCTGCAGCTTCTCACACGTTCCTGTGAAGCCATCAGAGCATCTCCCAGGAATTCCACTGCCCACCTCACCCTCCCACCAGCGCCCCCTCCCCCCAGCAAAGCTCTGGTTTATCAGCGCATCGACCCGGGCACGTGAGTCTAAAACTTTCTACGACCCCCATCCCCACACTGAGCGGTGGCACCTGAGCCTGCCCCAGCCCCAGGGGAGGAGGGTTCCCCTCACCCCAGTAGCAGCTCTGTCCTTCTCTCACCTTGCTCTTGTTGCGGGAGCTGCCCGAGGCCGTTCCCTTCATCTTGCAGTGCTGCAGCGCGTCGTTGGCGATGTCCGAGATGAACTTCTGCGCGGCCAGGGAGATCAGGCGGATGCTGCCCAGGAGAGG
>NW_010337049.1:0-7512 GCF_000700745.2 Antrostomus carolinensis | reverse complement strand
CGGCACGGCACGGTACGAGGGGCGGCCGAGCCTGCGGCGTGCGGTGCTGCCCGCCCGCGCCTCCTGCCACCGGCATTGCCAGCGCTTCCGAAACCGGCGCCGAGCAGCTGGGCGAGCAGCAGCCCCGGGGGGAGCAGAGCACCAGCCGGTGGGTCCCGGAGAGATCCGCTGTCCGCAGTACCTGCCCGGCGAGCAGGCGCCTCTCCTGCCGGGCTGTTCTCCGGCTGATCCACAGCGGTGTCGGCGTTTGACAGTGCAGTTCTGGAGACGTTTCTCTCCCCAAAGCCAAGAAGTGTGCTGCTGTCGGAGCGCACGGCGGCATGCGGGTGTATTTTGCTGAAAGTGAGATTAGATTTAAGTAAGATGAGCTTAAAAGTCGTACGTGGGCCCCTTAACATTGCCTCATTTTTTCCAGTTCACTGAAAATGTCACTACATAGTTTTACTACAGTATTAATTTTTCACCACTTTTTTTTTTTTTTTACACTAAGGCATTACTATTGGTAATTAAAACTGGGGTGTTAAATTAATTGTGTTCTTAAGAGTGCTAGCCAGTTTGAAGACGTAAAACCACAGAAAATCCACCTCCATTATAGTTCATCATCACAAGGTCCAGCACCTATATGAAGAATGTACAGAATAATTGTAGAAACCCGACAGAACTATTGAGGTGAATAATATCTGAAGGCTGATAACCAAATAGTTTAAGTTTACAACTTAAAATGCTGTTCCTGCAAATGAATGTCCCGTGCTGTTTCCTGCACCTGTGCATCTGTTGTTTTCTTTACCTCTGCAAGTAAAGGCAACGATCGGCGCTGCTGTAGCCTGTGTGACTAAAACCTGAAGGAATGTTTACATCCAATCCATGAATTACTTTGTTTAAAAAGTGATCAGGTTTTAATCAAAAACGGTGAGAATGCTTGCTGCTTCTCGTTACGTTTACAAAATATGAAGCTTGAGCTATGAAACAGGTTAACTCCCGAGTTTATTTTCATTTGCCAGTTGGCTTCACTTTCAGTTTTTGATTCTAGCAAAGGGCACAAATGCAACTTGAGTTAGTGCACTTGTACATAACATCTGGTAATTTTTAGTTCCTTTTGCATCAAAACTGTACAGTATGCCATGCTTATGACATTTAGTGTTGCCAGCTCTTATGATTACAGTGAGACTTTGCAACACTTAGCTTTGTTTTAAGCTCTAGCTCTTCAGCAGATGTGATTAAATTGGAACCTCAGCTCTCCTTAAAAATAATTACATTTCTACATCTCAAATTTGAGAGAAAAGCTTGAATATGCAAACTCCAAAGGCTCACAAATTAAAAGGGAAAGAAAAGCTTTGAGTTTCAAATTTCTGTAAATCTAATTATCTTTAAGCCAGTATTATGATGTTTGGGAAGTTGGCTGATTTTTTTCATGCTTGGATTGTCAGCACAGCATTATTTTAGCACTAGTTGGTACCCATGAAAAATGCATGAGCTGATAGAACTGTGACATCAAAAGCAAATTCCCTTTTCCTTTTTGCTCTCTCTTGCCCTCTTTCTCTTTTCTTCTCACCTTTTCCTCCTCCTCTTGTTCTTCCCCACTCATTATTCCCTCAGTGATTTTCCAGTGAACAGATACTCACTGAGTAACAGGGTTGCACTAGGTTTTCATGTTCTTAGGATACAGAGGAGCAGTTCATTTAGTTTTCACCTCTGAATACACAGCTCTAGCCTTTGAAATCCATTAATCCAGGCTCTGATTCTGCTCCCAATAAGGTCAGCAGGAACTAGAACAATTTTTTATGACACCAGCTAATGTCTACTAAGTGGGCATTGAGACTTCAATGGAAATTCATTCTGAGAAATCAGATAAAGGTTACGTTCCTTCCGTGTGACTATTTGTTGTATTTTTACACTGTGTTTAATTTTTGCAATAATTTGGGGTTTTTATCACATCACTGAAAGTATAGTTTTGATTCAAGATGCAAGAATGGGATTACTGATGACATTCAATGGGGTTGTTGGTGTGGATTTTGCCACAAAGCACCAAAAAAGAAGCTGCTTTCTTTTTAAAAGATGACTTATACACTACCAGCCATACTAAACAGAGTTCCCTAGCCAGGGAGGTTGCAGTTCTCATTCACAGAACTTTAAAAATATTTGTATTGAGAACATAAAACACTTGGTCTCTACGCTTTGCAAGGGTAGAACAGTTTCCCAGGGACAGCGTCGGCCCAGGCTTGGGGCAGCCCCCCAGCTGCTCCTTCAAAGCTCCCCACAATTTACAAATTTTTTATTTCTTTTCACTTGTCCCCTGCTTTATCACAGATTTCTTTCTTTGTCCTATCCTATTTCTTCCAGTCTTTAATTCACCAAGAACTGCTTTACACAAAGATACTCCAAAATATCTATTCCGATATGCCAAAATATCTGTTCAGCTATATCCAATATAAAATTATTCCACATGTGACTTATTGTTATTCTGGAACAACTTTAGCACATGGAATTATTTTACTAGAGCATTGCCACTTTAAATTCACACCTAACTTTATATTGGAATGACTAATATTTAGCCAAAACACATACTTGGAACTATGTGAAAGCAAAAATTTTACTCAGTTTTACCTGTATAGCCATGCAATTGGGAGAGGTTTTTCTGTAAAGTACGTTTAACCTCTTGCTTGCTTGCTTTTTGTTTTTATTTTTTCCCCAAAGTTGCCACTTTGTTCTCCGAGGGTTTGGCTGAAGTCAGAGAAAAAAAATTCATTGTATTTCTTCATAAAGAACTTCCTTGGACTTTGAATGACATACTAGGTTCTCAACTCTATTTTTTTAAAAAAAAACCATATGGTTCAAAAGATAAATGTGAGAAGTGCACTTATTTGTGTAAATGATAGCTTGCTAGTGAGTTGTTCAGTCAAATGACATAATATCAATAATTTGTACCCTTTTCCCAGTTGATTGGAGCATGTAAAAAAGGAGAAGTATAACATATATGTAAGCATCGACTCAATTTAATGTATTGAGTAGATTTTTGGGGGATAGTATAATCCCTTTTCTTTCTAAATGTTGTTTTGAAAATCTTTCATTTCCGTAATGCAACCAAGCCATAGCTCACTTTTTTAAAGCTTATTGCACCCAGCAAAAACACCTTATTTATCCGATTATTCATTTTATAACTTACTGATATAGCTTTTTTTCACCTTTTGCCCTTTCTCTGCCACCTTGCTGAGCCAATTTACTCTTTTGATCCTATATCTTTATTTAGACTTTAAACTATGTGAGCAAAGACAATGTGCTGGTTTTATCAATCTGCTCCAGCTGTGGGTAACGGTAACATTTGGTCTATTGTCTTTTACTGGCTGTAAAGTGCTATGCTCAGTTTTTAATAACATACTGACTTAAAAATAACATACTTCAGTCAAAAAAAAAAAAAAAGAAAGGAAGAGATACACATGATTTTTCACAACACATTTCATTTTTCTTTCATTCTAGCTCAGTTGTATTTCAAGATGCTTTTAAAGCAGTTCTGAAATCACAAGGGTAGAAGGTTCCTTATTCTGCAGCTGCTGGGTATGTTCAACACTTGTTGCTTTCACGTCAGTCACAAATAAAGGTAAAGAATCAATCGCTGTGGTCAGTCAGTTTTTGGTATAGTCACATTTTATGGCAGTTTCTTAATAGTCTTAACCCGGGCATTCCACAGTTGCAAATGCAAACACAATCTTTGGGTCTGTGCTTTCATAGAGAGCAGCAAGTCATGGCCAGAGTCTGCTTTGCCTATTGCTAAGGTTAAATACCGCCCAATGCAGCAGGGCCCATCCCTCAACAAAGCCCTCGGGGAGCACTGAGATGTTTCGTATATCATCAGATTTATCCTGCAGAAAGGTTATTCCATCATCTCTCTCTTTTTTTTTTTTTTTTTGGTAGTTTAATAGGAATTAGATGTACAGTTCTTACTGCTTTTAATGGATACTGCATACTTAATTTCCATGCAACTCTAGAAATTAATATGTATGTTCCTTTAAAGTTTACTTTAATCATATCCTATTTTTCCCTCTCAGAAAGGGCTATTAAAGGTATTTAAGCTGATAACCTTATATTAGTGGGGAGGAGCTCTGACCTCATCTACTTCGCAGCGATGACCATGTATGATTGGCTTCTAACCTGATTACAAAATGATAAAATGATGTTGTGAAACCACCATTCGTTTCCTAATAGTGTCTCTGAAACCACCTTAAATTCTGAGAGGATTGGTATTGCATTTTCTTAGATACAGTTGTAGTGCACAGGATACAAGAGTAGTGACACTACTGTAATTTTCTGACACTCAAATATTCTGAAATTCTCATTGCTAATCAATATTTAGAATGAATGATGACCAATGAATGATTTTGAATGAATGATGGGTGAATTTGCTGTCTTTTGCTACATGTGCATATTGTCACTTCTAGAGTGATATATGGCATTTTAGAATAGATACAAATTCTATATAAATATCTATATAATAGATATAAATTCAACCTGCTTGAAACCTGGATCTGAATTGATAAGATATTCTTTATGCAGTCAAATTTAAGATTGAGAACTCTTGAACTGCGTAATACTAACCTACCATTTACTCAGTTTGCATTCATCTTATTTGAATTACTTATATTGAACACTTCTCTGTCCGGTTGATGAGTAGAACTAATAATTTCAAGGATGTTACTTTATGATTTCATTATGTGACTATACTGTCCCAACTGTTTCTACAGCAATATTGAGATTAAGCAAACCTGCTGGCATATTGAGAGAGATCCATGCAGTGCAGTTTCTGTTGAGGAGCACATGGAGAGAAGTTGTCCCAGTAGCTGATCTGGGTTATTTAGACAAAGATCACAGTGAGGAGCCAATCTGAAACATATAATTCTGCTCAAATACAGACCATCTTGGATTTTCATGGTCATTCATTCAACAAATGTGATGACTCACGACTGTGACTGGTATTCTGACTTACTTATCCATTTAATATGAGACTTCTTTAGCCCCCATCTTTTCTTCTTCTGTCTTGCTACTCATCTCTTACAGAGGCCTTTAGGAAGGATGAGGCAAAGAGATTAACTATCTAGGCATTGTTCTGCTGGTAGATGCCAAATAAGAGCAGAGCTGAAGAAAGCAGTAGCTGCTGGAGCCTCAGCTGGGCTCGACAGGGACTCTGGATGTCTTCCCAGTTGACACGCAGGCAGGTCACGGTGTGTGCAGGTGGAACAGTCCCACCACAGTGCTTCTGCATGTGCTTAGACCCTGGCCACCACTTAAGCCCAGGTAGATGAGGGCTTGAGTAAACTGGAGCTTGCCCTGAGTACAAAATAAGCTGCAGTTTTGATTTCATGCTTTGGCAGAACTCTACTTTTCCATAACTGCTGGTATTAACAGGGTGCTTGCAGAGTGATCGAAGCCTGGTATGCTGAGTCCTAAAGTTGAAGGGGAGCCCACCATACTACATCATGGCCACAGAATATATTCCTTAGGGAAATGCTATACTCAAGGGAGATCTTCTGAAAGGAGAGCTCTTGAGGCACAGACTACATTATGATTCTCCCTTCTCTCACAAATCCAGGGACAGGCACATGTTAGGTGGACACTGCTATCCCACGATGCCCATGTTCAGGCCTCACATCCAAGAGAAAGTGAGATACTGACGGAATTTATACATTTCTTAAAAGTCAGGCACTTGTAAATGTGTTTGGTTTATGTAAAGCATGCATGTAGAGCAGAACTAAAGGAGAAACAACTTAAAATATGGTAAATCCAGTGTGAGCTTTGGTCTTGCTGGCTTTGGAAGACTTAGAACAGCTGGAAAGTTGGTAGGATTGTTACCATATAGTTGCTAAGCATTCTTAACAAGGAAGAAAATGTAAACCTGTTTGTTACTGGGACCAATTTAGTGCAACAATTGATAGAATGAATTTGTTAAAGATTCAGCAACTTGTGAATTAAGAACTGAAAATTATGTCAGTTGTAATTTCCAGTCACCTGAGAAGTTCCTAAACAAAAAGCAAAGTCAAGACTTTACAATCCTAAGACCACCTTCACTCATGGATGTTAACCCAAGACCTCCTTCAGTGCAACCCCACAGCGTGGATGTAGATATATTGTTGTAAAAACGCTTATGTCCACATAGTTTATTGTTCTATAGGAACACTTTCTAGCGATGCAATTTATCATTATGCATCTCTAAATATACCCATGTTTAAGGCTGAATTGGTATAAATATCTAAGGCTAAAATGTTTTTTAAAAGATTGCACCCTAGTTATCAGAATTACAGAATGTCATTAAAAATTGTATGTAAATCCAGGTTTACAGAGATAGTAACACTTAAAACAGCATACTGACCATCCCATTGTCCCCCAGAAATCAGAAAGTTACTTTTAACTGCAAGCTTCCTTTAGGGCAAAGCAAAAGGTCACCTGCAGCTCTGCTTAGTTCCTAATGGATGCAATGGGTTAGACCTCTCCTTTAAAAGAAGCTTTCAGTTACACTCGGTAACACTGGCTCATCTGAGGTCCAGTGACTGAAATGCAGCTAAAAATGAGAAAAAGGAGACAGTGTGCAGGACAGTTCTTTTATACGTTATCTCAGTAAGTACCCCACTAAAGTCAGTACCAAGGAGAAAAGTTTAGAAGGTCAGATCAAGTCTAAAAATGCCCATGCCCTCCCATCCCTGCCCTGAACTACCTCAATTTTTGTTTCCTTATGTCTGTGAGTGGGTGTGTTGTGCCTCTGTGACACAACTGAAGTTCAGTGAATTTCCTGCTTCCTAGATAGGTTTTTAAGCATGCAAGGCATACGCATGACCTCAATTCTCCATTTCTTGCCTGTTGTGCAACTGAGAGTTTAGCAGCAAAAGGAGTTACAACCTCAGCATTATCTAATACTTGTGCACATTGCATGCACACATGCTTGGATAAAAATGTTTAACAGCTGACATAAGTTGAAATAAAACACTTTTTTTCTCCTTCACAAATAATACTTCATTCACACAGTCTGAAGGAATCTCCTGGCAGGAGGACAATTTGTCGTAAAAATCGGGAGGAGGAAAGGGAAAGGTATGCCAGGAAACACAGCTTGGGTCTGTGCTGACGGTGGGATTCTCAATGAGTTCCACAACAGCCCGCAACTACAGCCCATCTCTGAGGCCAACACATAAGAATTCTTCTTGATGTTCGCGTAAAACCTGGTTACAAAAAGTTGTGACTTTTCAAATGACCTTGCAGAAGCAAACAGAAGCAGTGCTCTGCCGGCTGGCAAAGCTCAGTCCGACTGTCTGAATGAGTGAATGCTGCCAGAGAAGTTTTGTTCACTGCCATCAATTTGTATCTCAGCGTTAGGCTGATACTGCCACCCCAGCGGGCACCAGTTCCACAGACTGGTCCATCAGTGGGATTTGGAGAGAGTTTGGTGCTAACTGTGGGATCTGGAAGAAAAATGCTTTTGTGAACTACACATTTCGTGATGAGTGTGGAGGGGGCTGGAGCCGCTCCTCCACC
>NW_010337048.1:0-729 GCF_000700745.2 Antrostomus carolinensis | reverse complement strand
GTTGTAGTAGTGCAGCTGCACCCGGTGCCACTGCCCGTCACTGACCCCCCCGGGCACGAACGGGGACACGGTGGTGGTGGCCTCACCTGCGGGTACCAGCGCTGGGACAGTGGGCACAGCCCGGGGGGCACCCGGGGATGGGGACAGGGACAGGGATGGGATGGCAGGGACAGTGCCAGGGACACAGGGCCAGGGATGTGACACATGGGACGCAGTGCCAGGGATGGGATACCCGGGACACATGCCAGGGACACAGTGCCAGGGACATGACACATGGCATGCTGTGCCAAGGACATGATGCCTGGGACATGTGCCAGGGACGCAGTGCCAGGGATGTGACACATGGGATGCAGTGCCAGGCAGTGCCCGGGATGCAGTGCCAGGGATGTGACACAGGGCACGCAGTGCCAGGGATGCAGTGACACAGGTGCAGTGCCCAGGACACGGTGCCAGGCAGTGCCAGGGATGTGACACATGGGACACAGTGCCAGGAACAGGATACCAGGGACACAGTGCCAGGCAGTGCCAGGGTCATGGCACAGGTCATGCAGTGCCAGGGACGTGATTCCCAGGACACATGCCCAGGACACGGTGCCAGGCATGGTGGGGACGCAGTGCCAGGCATGGTGGGGACACGGTGCCAGGTGTGGTGGGGACACGGTGCCAGGCGTGGCAGGGACGTGGTGCCAGGGATGGCAGGGACACGGTGCCAGGCATAGTGGGGACATG
>NW_010337047.1:439-682 GCF_000700745.2 Antrostomus carolinensis | reverse complement strand
ACAGGCATGAACGACCTGCTCAATGTCCTGCAGAGCATCCTGGTAAGGTGGGGGGCACCACCCGCTCCCCAAACAGCCTGGCCCAGCAGTTGTGCCCCCCTCACCCTGCTCTCCTTCCAGCTTCCCTTTGCCGTCCTGCCCGTCCTCACCTTCACCAGCCTGCGCCCGCTCATGCAGGACTTCACCAACGGCCTGTGAGTGGCAGGGCAGGGGAAGGCACAGGGGGAGAGAACGGGGTACCCT
>NW_010337047.1:0-260 GCF_000700745.2 Antrostomus carolinensis | reverse complement strand
TTGCGCCGGACCCCCCGGGGTCCACATCATCCTCCTGCACAGCCAGTTCTGCATTCAGACGGTGGCCAAAGCCCACACTCAGAGCCCCATCATGGGGGTGTTGTGGGACCACAGGGTGCAGAGATGTCCCGATTGGTGTCTTGCTCACGTACAGCCCTGGTTCCCCCAGGCCACTGTGCCCAGGTGGGGGCTCTGCCCTGGCACTGAGCACTGATGCCTGCTCCCCTGCCCACAGCCCAGGGAAGGTGCTGATGACACTC
>NW_010337046.1:5883-25743 GCF_000700745.2 Antrostomus carolinensis | reverse complement strand
GGCTAGCCCAGTGAAACTATCACAACCTGTATCCTGAACTATTACTCACGTGGGTGTGTTGGGCTCTCAGCAAAGCAGGAGGCATGTTTGAAGATCCCTCTCTGAAGTTTTGAGTTTGAGTGTCCCTGAGAGCTGACAAGAGTTGGGTTCCTGACATTGGCACTTAAACATAAGATTTTTCTCACTACAATCAACATGTGTAATTGTTTAAATTACTATTTTAACTAAAGTATAACATGTTTTTAAAGCTATATCCATTCTTCCTGTATTTCAAATGATTAGGTTAGGAAGTAAAGTAAAATGGAAACATTTCATTACTCTTTTCCTTCTAAACCTCTTTTTAATCTTATATTTATTTTGCTCTCTGTTGTTTTGCGATGGAGACCTGGTTCGCTCGTTCATCCTGTTCTCACAGTGCAATTTGAGCTGCTCTCAGTGTTATGTTACTTCCTTCCTCCACCAAGAAACCTCTATCATGCCTAATTTACACTCTTTGCTTTCACTACATTTTGTGTCAGCATTCCAGGCTGCAGTTAACAGTGATTAAATAAGACAGAAATGCTTGAAATCCACTAGCAATCCTGCCTGAAACACAGGAGCTGGCAACTCCTCTGCTACTTGTTCAGTACGATCTGCTCTTTGCTTAAATGAAAAAGTTGGGTTTTTGTTAAACAACAATTCTTAGCCTGGAAAATAGCTCTTCGGTTTTGTTTATCAATTTTTAAAACTTCACTGACGTATGATTGCAGCTTTTCCCCTTCCATTGGCGTGACGTTACCAAGGTGTACAAGGCATATGTTTTGACTGAGTTCAATTGCTTGAGATACAAACTTGACTTCGGTTCCTTTTGGTGTTTCATAGAATCATAGAAAGGTGTGGGTTGGAAGGGACCTTAAAGATCACCCAGTTCCAGCCTCCTGCCATCAGCAGGGACACCTTCCACTAGACCAGGTTGCTCAAAGCCTCATCCAGCCTGGCCTTAAACACTTCCAGGGAAGGGGCATCCACAGCTTCTCTGGGCAACCTATGCCAGTGTCTCACCATCCTCACAGGAAAGAATTTCTTCCTAATGTCTCATTTAAATCTACCGTCCTCCAGTTTAAAGCCATTGCCTCCTGTTCTATCTCTACCTGCCTTTGTAAAAAGTCCCTCCCCAGCCTTCCTGTAGTCCCTTCAGGCACTGGAAAGCCACTATAAGGTCTCCCTGGAGCCTTCTCTTCTTCAGGCTGAACAGCCCCAGCTCCCTCAGACTGTCCTCATAGGAGAGGTGCTTCTGTCTATTTGTGGAGAGCTATTAATTGTCATGTCAAAACTGCCAAGTTCTACTGGGGTGAAAAAAGGAGATGGCTAAATCAATATGAAAATAAATAGTCAAAATTTAGAATTAAGACCTTTCTCCAAAACTGTATTCCAGCCTTTCATGAAACTTGCTAGATTTTGAGTGTGTGCTGTCAAAACTGTTTTAGCTTTTTTTTACTAAAATGTAGGAATTCTGTAAGTAAACTCTGCCTAGTCTGTATGTGTGGCTGTTTGCATGCTGTCACCTATTTCAAAAACATCTGACCTCCATGATATTGAACTTCTGTCTTGAGAGCTCCGTGACACCGAACTCCAAAGTCTTGATAAAGTTATCAGATAAGTGTAGGAAACACACCAAGACTGGTACTTTCCACAAAGGGGAATGTTGTAATTTGAGCTCACACAGATTGTTAGGGAGCAGATAATCCATGCAAGGCAGCCATAGAAAACATCTCTGCATGACTTCTACTGCTCATGGGATTGCCCTTTTAAACTCCTGTTCCTCATCTGCTCCTGCTGGTAGGGTAGGGTTGGCCATCTCTGATAGCCTCTACTCTCACTGCAGGTGTTGTTTTTTAACAAAATCTTTCCCTTCCTCTTCCCCCAGCCCTGGGACCCACATGGTGGACCTGCTCTGGCTGCAGCCATTGTGAATGTAGCAGCTGATCAGAGAGTGAGGGAGGGCTCAATAGCCTATGGACTGATGCTGGCAAATGTGTCTGTTGTTACCATCTCGTCTATAGTATAATTCTGATTAATTTGTTTCATCAGTATGAAAGCCCTCCTTTAACATCTACTCCCCAACTTTACTGAAGTGTATCCTCCATTAGACAGTGCAAGTGCAAGGTTCCTCCCCTAAAGAGCACAGCTTCAAACCCAGAAATTGCCCTGTGTTGCATCCAGGATATCTGTTGTCCTATTCTCTGGAGCAAGGCTCTGCCACAGCAAGTCCATGTTTCAGCTTGCTTGCTGCAGAGTGACCACTCCCAAGAGAGCAAACACAGAGGTCAGGCAGATAAGCGATGCTTGCTTTGGCAGGGTCTTTGGATGCCACAGGGGCGCAGAGAGGAGGAAGCGTGTTCTGCTGCAGAGCTGGATACTGGTGGAAGGCTTCAAGGCAGGATTGCTGTAGCAGGACTTCCTCCTCTGATTGGAATTGGAGATAAGAGTGAAACTCTAACTAGAGAGTCTCATCTCAAAAGGAAGGTATAATGGCTTCTGAATGATTGTGTATCCATCTAATACATTTAGCCTGTGGCAGGAAAGAAAGAAAAAGAAAAGGGTTAGGAAATCCAGGACTGATCTTAAAACTACTATGAAACAAATCTCAGCACATAAATTAACTGAGTAGAAGGTTCATTGGCCTCAAAAACAATAGAGAAAACAATAAAGTCAGAAAGCAATTTATCTGTATGTTTAGCAAATAAACATAATAACTGGAAAAAACACCTATTTTGGGAAGAACTGAATAAAGACCAGGACTTGATGGGGTTTCTTTACTTCCTCTTTAGGTCTTTTCTCAAGACAGTACTAAATTACAGACAGCGCAGAGTATGTAATACCTAAACAGTACATAGTTCAGGCAAGTGAAACTTGTGCCTTGTCACAATATTGATACCAGTGTTTTAAAAGGAGTGCTCAGACACTGCCTTTGCAACAGTGGAAACATGACCATTAATTGGAGTGGAGAGGACAGGACAAGCATGTAATGAACAGACAGTCCTGACAAAGATACACCTTTCCAGCAGTCAAAAACTTTAGTGGTGTAAACAGAAAAGATAAGAAAGTGGGATGGAAAACAAAGCAAAGATAAGAAACTTCAATTTGACTTTTGAGAACTATTTGTTGAGCTCTTCTAACGTGCTAGAACTCCAGTGTCTTTTGTTAGCAGTAAGTATGGACCTCTGCACTTTGGGGTAGTTGGTAGTCTTGGCACAGTTCTTGTGATGCACTTCATTGCCATGCCTCTGTGGTCTTTATAAACTTTATTTATTTTCATTGCTTCTTAAATATGCATAGTATTAGGTACTCAAGCTCTAAGAAACAGAGATATGAGGCACATACTAAAGTAAGCTCGTGTGGGTTTGGGCTGACTCCAATGTAATCTCTTTTTTTTCCACTTTGATGACAACAGTCAATGATTGAAAAATCAGTCCCAGATGGGAGAGATCCCACTGTGAACCTCATGCCTCACCTGGAGCTTTTGACAGTGTTCCACTGAAGATGCTGTGAATGATAGGCTCCTGTGCTGTGTCATGTGGGCTTGAGTGAGTCATGTGTTTACACACCTCCTGAAACTGGAAGCAGGAAAGAAGGAAATGCAAATAAATATGTATATACTTTAATGACATGAGAGCAGTCCTTCCCTCTCTTCTGTTGGAAACCTGCTGAGCCTACAGTAGAGAGCAGGTTCAGTGAGTATGCTTTTGGGGACTGGCCTCCCAGATCAACTCTAAGCAAACGGAAAACAGGTTGTACAACTTAATATTATTAGCTCAAGAGCTCGTACTGCAAGACTGTAGCTCACATTTTGCACAAAACCAAAGGCCAAACCTGCCAGGAGCTGTTGATCTCACAGTGCCCTCCTGTTCCCTCTCCCCGGCCCCTTTCAGTTGTTTCTAAGAGGCTTCAAATAATGATTTTGTCATTGCTGCAGGTTACTTTAGCATGGTTCCCCTTCTCCTCTTGCCATTAGGGTCTTTCATGTCTTATTATCAAGGTCTCTAATCTTCCTGCCCTTTGTTGAGCATTGCAAGCCTTGTTGCAGCTGTTCTGCATGAGTCTAATCTAACTCACTAGATAGATGTGCAGATGACTCTCCAAGTGCTTGTGTTCTGCTTAGATGTTATCATGAAAACATAGCAGCCTTGACCTTTCATATAACTTAGCTAGCCATGAATGGTGGCAAGCCCTGTCCCCAGCCACGTAAATTTCATTCCTATTCATCAGCTGCTGTGATGCAGAAGAGTATTTTATCTCCCTTACTTTTGACATCTTTATATGGTTACAGGGCTTTCCTAGAAGGTGTTCTTTGTGTATTTTCATACCCTGCATTTGGCTACAGGCAGGTATTAAACAGCAGAGTGCAGCCTGGATGCTTTCATTTGTAGAACATGAGCTAATTAGCACTTTGAATGGGTTTAATGGATTGCATCAGAGTCTTATAGAAACAATGCTTCCTACCTAGCTAACAATTATTGGGAAGACAAATTAGTAGATCCCATTCTTCCTTGTAATTGCATTAAATCAGCTGATGTCTGAGCTGAAGCAGTACCTATATGAATCCATTTATGAAAGCTTTTACACCTTCTACTCTATTTTGTCTCTGCATTCATATATGTTTACACTTGTCTCAGCAAGAGCACCTGCATCTTGCTGTTTCTACTAGTGTGTAGTTCTAATTTCATTTTGAATCTGTTTACCGTTTGTAGTGAGATCCTGAGACATGACACAGCTTTATGCTGAAGGGTTACCTTCTATTTCTTAAACCCTTGTTATGCAGTGTTACGTGTCTTAGATGGTTTACATATTAGATGTTAATTAAAGGGAAGCAGGTGGAATCTGTCAGCATCAGAAAGGCTGCATGTTCAAGTTTCTGAACCAGCAAAAGCAAGCCACCAGTTTGCCAGGAAGGCAGTCTGCTGAATAAAACTGTCATGTGTCAATGGACAATCAGAACTGCAATTTCTTTGCAATTTAGCTGCAATGTGATTGATTGATAATAATGACATTATAAGGTAGTTAAGAAAAACAGACTTGCTGAACAGCAGCTGCTGCTTATATCAGTATATCCTTGATGACAAAATAACTTTGATGCTGAATGTGAAGAGTTGTGCAAAAACCAAGCACTTTTGATTTTATTCACTATGTTTCTTCAACCTTCCTGCAAACAGATTTATTTCTGTCTAGCAAAAAAGCATCCATGCATTTTTTTCCACTGCTGATGCTTCAAAATTTCTGTAAATTTCTCACATGCAAACAAACCTCTCAGTTTTCCAAGTGTGCAGAGTAAATTGAAGGGTGGGCTCTGAAGCTGCTAATGTACACACAGCTTCTGGTGAAGATAGGAAGCAGCTGTGCCTCCAGGCTCGGCCTTTTGCTTACTAAGTCCCATCACCACTCAGAAATATGCTTGAGCATGGAAGTAAACCAGCAAAGAATCCGACCCCTCTGCCAGTGAGCTGCCATACTGTTTGTTTTCCCTCTTTGAGTCTCTTCTCGATGGTGCACATTGTGGTATGGCTGCAAAGGGGATGCTCGCTGACACCTGTGCTGGTACATGTAATGACACAAACATTTGCCCCCTTGAAAATTAGATTATTAATCAACTTTTTTCACAGAAAGCCCTAAGTAGCCTTCAGAGCATTCGGTGTGGAAATGAGCAGAGGAAAGTTCAGGACCAAATGGAAATAATAATGAGAGAGGGAATAGGAAAGAAGGAAAGAAAAAGTAGAGATGACTGTAATGACTATTTTTCAATACTATACTCCGGGTTTTGACTTTCAACACCTCCTGGCTCTGTTGTTGCCTCAAGGTGTGGAGCCTGGGTTGAGGTAAAACACATTTTTCTATCATGTCTTCCTGCTTTTCACATCCTTAAGGAAAGCAGACGTCTTCTGATGGTGGGATGCAGCCATGGGGTTACATGTGGCCATGTGTTTGGTAAATGCCTGGGGAGAACAGGGCAAGCTCTCAGCTTCCACGACACACCAAGTGCATGACTGGGCATCACCTCTCCAAAATAAAGATAGGTGCAGAAACAACATTTCAGCATGTAGCAGCTTACAAACTGATAGGCATGCCCCAGGGAATGTGCTTATGTTGTGGGGACTAAAATCTGGAGAGTAATTGTATCAGCTGAAGTGAAGACAGTTAACTATGAAATAAGTTAAAAGATATTTTATGTGATCTGATGACATTGCAAAACTGCGGTCTTCTACACTGAAATGCATTTTTGTGCTAAAGGAAGGGCTTATTCTAAAGTCCTCTGGAAATCTCTTGAACAATATTATATTTTCTCTGAGTCGACTGAGCAAGGGTGTATGTAAGCAGTTTTC
Organism: Antrostomus carolinensis; assembly: GCF_000700745.2. NCBI lineage: Eukaryota > Metazoa > Chordata > Aves > Caprimulgiformes > Caprimulgidae > Antrostomus > Antrostomus carolinensis. The sequence continues at coordinate 19,387 of NW_010337046.1, read as the reverse complement.
AAGGTTACATGCTATTTTTATACCCTGTTTTGTGTTGCAGTGGTGGCCAGGCTTCCCAGTCCATTAAACCAGGACTGGCAAACAGAACGTGTTTCTGGTTCAGAGTGAACTGGGGTTTTCAAATCAATATGTCGCTTGGTACCATATCAGATACCTGGGATAAATCGAACTTATACTAGCAGAAAATAGTTGATCAAATGTGTAGTCTTAGTGCTTTTTATGTTTAAGACTGACATTCCACAAAACACATTGATTACCTTTAACCATATTTTTGTAGCTGGCACAAGTTTCCCTGGATCAACTTTAGTAAATTCCCCTTTCTTTTTTTAAAAAACAAAAGGTCGGTTTTCTACCCTTTGTTGTCTTCTTAGTTTATTACTGATGCTTAAAACCAAATTCTGATCTGAAGAGCTCCTTGGGTTATCCTAGCTTCAGAATTTTGGTTGCAAGTTTGAATCTGTTGGTTTTGAAAAGAAGTAATTTTAACAAATATTTTCCTTGTGGGTTTTTTTTCCCCCCCAGACGTCCTCTTCCATTTATATCTCCATACAGAACTATTTATTCTAAAGGTGGCACTGCAGTATCTCTTAGGTTTCTTTATTTTTTCTATACTGGATTTCTAATTATACCATCCATTCCTATTTTAACCTGATGCCTGGTGTGGATTTATCTCTTGTATATGTTTTTTTAATGCCTTATCTTTAGTTTTAATGAAATGGCCACTGATAGTTTAGATATTGCTTTCATTTATCTGAATGGAAATTGTGTACTATGTTTTATAGCTGAAAGCTTTCCTTTTCTTCCCTCCTTCTAACTGTTGCAATTTTTAAAAAATTTGTATCCAATGTTCTTATCTATTTTTAACTAGGACAGATTTTTCTAAGATTCTTTTTTTTTTTTTTTGTGCCTACTGATCATCCATTCCTCAAACAATTCCTACTTAAAACTGATTTCCAAGTGTACTAGCAACCACTAAAACCTTTTGGGAGAGTCTGATTTCAGGTATGCCAATCTCTGCTCTAGACTGTTCCCACTGCATAAAAGAACATTAGATTACAATATTCTCACCTTAGCAAATGTGTTTTCTTCATATTTTATTTTCAAGTGAGTGATTAATACTTTACTTATCAGAAAGAAGCCAAATACTGAATTAACGTGTAAGGGATAGTGTAGTAAGAAAACTCTCTTGCTTATTCCTTTTACAAAAGTAGTAAGAGCTTTGTTACTAGCATCATAAAATGTCCATTAAAAGTTGGGGGGATTATGGACAGATATGGGAGGATATGGTCCTCCCTAAAAGTGCATGGAGCACTAGATCCATCTTTAATGTAATTATTTAAAACTATAAATCATAAAGCTTCCATCATTGCCATTATCTTTGTAGAAGGCTGAAATGTCCTCTTACAACATGCCCTTCTCCAGTTCTAATGGTCAAATTAATTCATCTTTTAATTTCAACTTTCAAGGTGCAATCTGTGCTACCAGTATCCATCACATTTCTTCTGTGACCTTATCCATTTCACAGAGGGATTTTATGTCAAATGCCATTTGAGCTTGGTTTTGGTGCATGAGTGAGACACAATAAAGCTGGATCCAATATTGGGCAGACGAGAAACAGAAGTGGCTTACTAAGCACGGGTGGGCTAATGAGGAGGGCCTGTTCATCTACCAACTACATGGTCGTGGTCCTGGACCACATGCAGTGGAGTGGGAGTTGGGACCACAAGTTGGAGTGGATCTTTCCATTGACTTCATCTCAGAGTGTGGACCCAGAGCTGTTGCTGAGGATGCGATACTACTAGATGTTTCTTGTTGAAATATGTTACCCTAATTTTCTAGCAAGAGTTTCGCATTAATTTTCATTTGCTGTACGGATAGGTTAAAAAAATGTGTTTTCCTCCTGAGATTAATGTATAATGACATCTATCCAAAGAATGCTTAAGTATTCACACTTCAGAGAAACTGACCTTTAAGCCACACTTAGTGAAAGTAAGCTAAAATCAGTATTGCATTCTTGTTACCAAGGACACTTATAATCATCTTCTTAATTGTCCTTGACAATCTTGTTATTAAAGATCTTGGCATTAATTAACTATATAATGTCCCTTGCTTGATAAAATCAGCCTTGCTGGCACAATAGGCATTGTATTCCCCAGGCATTCTTTGCAGGGACTGTATCTATAGCAGGGGTCGGTCATGCTACTAATGTTGCCCGGAGGACACACAAATATTTGGAGCACTTAATTGTCAGAGAAGTGAGCTGAATGAAGGCAGTGGTGACGCTGTAAAATATGTTCCAACTCAGTGTTTCTTAAGGGAGCTTTTATGCCAAGATTAGTATCAGTGTTTAATTGACAGCCTCTTCACTTAGTTAATTACTTGGGCTATTGTAGCAGAAAGGGAGAAATGGACAAAGGCATTTGTGATATGAATCACTACCAATACAGAAACAAATATGTGAGTGCTGTGAAGACCGACAGGAAAAATACTGAGTCTCATCTTTCTCCTGCTGGAGTATGATCTCCTTTCAGCGTTTTCAAAGGAAAACCTGAATCACCACAATAACATTGGTGGTTCAAAGGTGGCCAGGTTCAATGCTTTTATAATTTTCAGATGACTGTTAGGAAAGATTGTAAGTTGAAGGCTGAAAGTTCAATCTGTGTGTTGTATATCAAAACACATTCAGATAGAAATTGCCTGGAATTCCATATCTGCACACACACAAAGTACGTGTAATTAACAATACAGCCCCACTTGCATAAATCAGAATCACCTTTAAATAATGAAGGACTTGAAAGACTTTTTGTGCTTTCTTAAAGCACAATACCTAGCTGAACTACACTCAGGCTATCTCAGACAGCAGAAAGATTTTTTTTGTAATATATGGTTATGGTGCTTATGCAACCACCATTTTCCATTTTAAAAAATTGGCAGGCTAAAATTTTGAATGTAGTCTGTAAAACTCTCACACCTTAATACACTGACTCTTGTTATCCTTAAAATGTGAGCATGCACAAGATCTTTCAAATACAAATATGGAAATAGAGAAGTCCTATGGAGAATGCTTTCCAGAAGGTATAGTCAACAGCCATCTTGGTGTCTCCCCCCAACCTCTTGGATGTTCATGCAATACCCAGCTCCAGCTGTGCCGCCAGCAGCTACTAGCCAGAAATACACAACTGCTGAAAGCAAGCAGTTTCTAGGGTAGGTCCTGTATGGGCTGACACCTCCAGTCCTTGGAAAAGCAAAATTTTCCTTCTGTCCTCTGGTCCTATAATGGGTGAATTGGTGATGTTGCCCATAAACTGATTGAGTCAACAAACCTATCAGGTTTGGCAGCAATGATCTTGGGACACTGTGATGACCAATGGCCATGGCAGAGAAAAAATCCCTGTCCTCCAATACTATTTATCTAGCAGGCTGGCCGTGCCCTTTCTGGTTCTTTGTTCTCTAGTATTCCATAACCTATTTCCTGCCCAAATGTTGTGTATCACCACAAAAACCCAAAAGACTTAAGCAGTGAGGTGTGAAGGGCTATGAAACCTCTTCCCTTTGCCAGTGTCACTGTATCTCTGCAATGAGTGATCAGGCTATGATGCAACTATTTGAGTATGATCTCTAAAGTCTCTTTGGACTATCCTCAAATGATTGGGGATCCAATGCTGGTCCACCAAAGCAAAGATTTTAACAAAACTAGTTAGCACTAGCAATCCTCTAAACCATACTAAATACAATGATCATTAGCAATTTTAACTGGAGACTCTGACATGAACAACATGAACACCACTGCTGTGATCAGAACCACAGCTCAGTCCTGTTAAGTCTTCTGTTTCCAAGTGCAGAGTTCTCCATACCTTGTTATAACAGGTAGCTCTGGGGTGCACTTAATCTATCAACTTAGGCTATGAGCTGCTGATGGAGAAAGAGGCCGGATCTCTTGCTCTCTGGCCCAGGTTACATGTCCTCTTCCCAGTTGCTGGTGCCCAGCAGCTGCATGACTATGGCTTCTCTGTCTGGAAGCTGGCAATGGAGAAGAACAAAGCAGTCAATGGTTGAAGTGATGTGGCTTACTGAACCGATACATGAGATGGGGCAGAATACACAGACAGAGGATCAGGGACAACAAAATTGCCTTTCTGGGAGACAGTCAGCATCCAGGTTGGTCTTAACACATGGTGGATCCATGAGTTTGTGGTGTATGTGATATATCTGAATGCAGAGAGGCACAGATAGAAGTTTTTTGAAGTGTTCAGTTAGAAGAAATGTGATTAATTTTGAGCAGAGACCTTTTGACTCAATGTGCCTGTTAGACTGTGTTTGACTGTATTTGCATTTTTCCCATCAAGTTGCCTTAGGTACAGTTTTAAGAATGGAAATTATATTGCTTATGAAAATGAACATAATTTATTGCATAGTGTGTCCCTTGATGATCCCTCTGGAAAGTTGTCATTCCTCACTAAGGAAACTGGGAGCAGGTGCTGGACAGAGGGAGACTAAGCCCCATTCCGCTACCACTGTGTCTGGACTGGTTGCAGGGATGTGCATGTATACCCTGTGAATCTCTGAAATACTCATGCCCCATAAAGCATCAGGACACACATTTTTTTCCATACAGAACATTAATTCACTTTTTCACTCTCTGATGGAAGAATTCAGAGCTTCCTAGATTCGAGCAATTTTTTTCTTATCTACCTCTGGTTTTATTTTACTTTTTTTTTTTCCCCCCTGGAGATGTCCTTTCACCTCTTTCCAGCCATTTTGCAGAACAAATTTCTCAAATCATTGCATATTCCAAGGCAAACAGAAAAGGGTTGCAAAAGTTTGGGTACTCCAGCACTCCCTTCCAGACTCCCAGGAGAGGGTTTGAGTTAATACAAGAGTTTACTTTTCTATCTCATTCCCATTTTTCACAAGGGAAATAAGAATGCTGGTGAATGTGTTGGGGAAAGCTCACAGCTGAATAGATGGGAAGACTTAGGTCTCAATGAAATTCATCTGTAAAATCAAAAGATCACTCCAAAGCTTCTGCATTTGTGTTTGAACAAGGACTGAACAGAGATCTCAAGGGCCAGTGGTGCTTGAACTTTGACTTGTTGTAAACTGCCTTCCAGTTCATCCAGGGGCAGGGCTGTATTTCATGGTTTTGGATACAGCTCACAAGCTTCTATCACCCTCAACTCCTGCCAGATATATAACTGAGGCCAGCTTCCTGTTATTTCAGGTCACCGTCATTTCATCTGCCTTGAGATGCTACGTTTTCATAAGTTTGAGGAACACCACGTTTGCTATCTCAACAGTTAGGTTTTTGCCCTGACTGCTCATTTTGGAAGTCATTGTATGTGTCATAGAAGTATATAAAACAGATGGGATTGGTGGATGGGCTAAAACCAAAGACTGAGTCTACAAGTATGTGCCTTTAAATTATCTCACCTGACCTGTAGGAGTAAGCGCAGCCAATCTAACTTCTCATTGCTCATCAAGTTCATTTAGGTGGTTTGTGATATTGCAGCATATTAAAAAAAAAAACAAACCAACAACATTTTTCTTGCCTTTCCTCCTACTATTTTATTAGTCCTGTAAAAGTTCAAAGACTCAAAAATAAACAAAATATTTTGAAATTACATGCACCCAGGAAAGATATAAACTTTGAAAGAATGAGTCTGTGATAAGAATAAGCTGTTTTCTGCGACTGTTGTTCAGGCAAGCAGGGCATGATGAGATGGTTCAAGTCTTGGCTACTTGTTGTCCCTGTAGACACAACTACTGGTAGAGCTGCGTAGTAATTTCTGTCCAAAAGCTTGACTTGGTAGCTAACTGCAGCTGAGTCTTGATTGCCTCAATGCCCACTGACACAGGGAAATCCTGTATGAAAATACCTTGTTGCTCGGCGAGTTAAACTATCCCAGACCTGCTGCTTGTTCTCACTGTTGAGGTAAATGAAACGAAGCTCTAGAAAGAAAACAACTTGTGACTCACAGAGAAAAGGTGACAGAATGATAAGTATGACACACTTGGCTGCTACCTTCACCAAAAAAAAAAAAATCTTTCCTTTACTTAATCCTCCTACAAGTAGTAGCTTTCCCCGTGTACTTTTCTTTAGCTGTCCATTCTCCACCTTGCAGAACTACTGCTGTTATTTTCTCTGGCAGCTTACAAGAGCCTTGGAGTAAGTGAAAAAAATAATATAGGAGAAAGACTAGACTGGAAAAAAATAAACTTTATGGAAAAGTGCATCTGTTAGTCTCTGAAATAGTCTTCACAGGCAGACTCTGCAAATGATGTATTTCAAACAGAACCAGCCACTGGTCAAGAGCAGCCCAGAAATGGTTGGAAGAAGATAGATAATTTTAAGAGATTTTTTTTCTTCTTGTCCAATTCTGTTTACAGGCTGGTATCACCTGAGGCAGTTGCAATGACAGTCACGATTGCATTGCTAGCACTTGGATCCCAGAGTCAGTTTCCCATAACACTGGTCAGTTGGAACATGTATTTTTGCCTTGCTAGCTCTAATTTTAAACAAAGCAACACAGTTATGTGTTTAGCAGATTTGTTCTGAAACCATAAATCCTACATTTTTTTAAAAAATGAAATGTACAAATTGCTGACTGATCGAGTCTCCAAAAGAGTACTGGAACTACCTTCTTTGTATTCTGAATTAAACTGCTCTTACATAAAATGTTGAAGACATTAATTAAAATTATCGATCATTACCAGGTAAAACATACACAATGTCCTTATTTTGGTTTCAGATTATGTGTGTCATTGAACACTTTGATGCAGGATAGCTCTTTGGGTAGTCACTGCTGCAAGGTAAGACTTGGCTAAAACAATAAATTTTCAAAATAATTTGAATTAAGAATTGAAACAATAATTTATCATTTGAGCAGTGAAAACCACAGCAGCTATGCAGAAGACACTACATGCTGCCTGCGTATGAAAAGCATTATTAGTGTAAACACCAACGTAAAGCGGCACACAACAAGCCTGGGGCACCAGTGGAGGAAGCAGGAAGGGAGACAGGAGATAGAAGTGCACCTTTCATGCAATTTACTCCTGATAGCTGCTATTTGCTAATTGAATAGTACGACTACCTCTCTACATAAGAGACCTCATGATGATGTCCAGTGCACAAACTCGGTCCATAGCCAGTGCACATGTGCAAACACAGCAGCCTGTCTACAGTACAAATAAAAGGTCTGCTACACAGGTGCCTTGAGAGACACAGCATAGAGATCGGTGTGCTAATCAAGAGGGAGGCTTCAAAAGTGCAAAGGACAACAGAGCTTTCAGCTCCCTCTGATGCTTTTAATAGTCTTACACAAACCTGGTGCCTGAGAGCGAAGGCACGTCTGCCAGGTTTTGCGTAGTTGCCTGCTCCTTTGCCTTTGTGATGAGCTAATCAGCTGCAGGCCAGAAGAAGTTGGGATACCATGTAACTGTATCAACATACCGTTGAGCATGGTCTAATAAGCCCTGCTGAGAGGTAGCATTTGTTGCCTCCGTCTCAGTTTAGCGCTAACAGGGATACATCTGCTGACTTCTATCTGGCTGGCTTGGTACCTGAGATAAACGACTGTCAACATCTGATCATTTACATCTTGAAGGAGGATTTTATCCAGCGCAATTACTAATTCTTTTCTAAAGCATCAGGTTGTCTCTCTCCTTCCTAAGAAAATAAAAAAGTTATTTAGAAAAGTCTTATTATGAGAAAAATGTTTTCATTCAATCTGATGCACCACAGAACCTTAGACGTCCTCATTTATCACATGATACTCTCTATAAAGATGGAAAGTGCTCAGGCCACAAACCCAGCAGCTTCAAACAGGACCAATATAAAGTAGCAGAGACCACTAACTCTCTTCCTAAGGCCAAGTATTTACAAAGGATTGCTGTACGTGAATGTCATCTACTCCAAGACAAGCTGAAAGCTTGAATGTCTGCCAAGGATGAACCAAGCCAAGGGACATGACTTGGCTCTCCCTTCCAGAGTCTTCACAAGGGCCAAGGAAATTGCTGTATGCATATGGCAAAGCATATAAATTAAATGATTTTTGACGGTAGCCACCAGAAAGCAGTGTCAGCATCCTGTCACTTGGCTCTGCTCTAGCCCTGCCTCACAGTCTGCAGCAAGCTCGGGGTGAAGGGCACAACTAGCTGGGTTATGTCTAAATCCACCCGCGCATACTGCAGGTCATGAGTCCCCTTTGGTATGGCGAGGTATAAGAACAGAAACAGCCTTCATTTCTCAGTCCAGCCTTTTATTTTGCCAACTACTGGCAGCTAACCATGGAAGAAAATACGGTGGCTTTTTTTCACTTGTTGCTTTGTTTTCAAAGGAGCAGTTTCCAGTGCAATCAAGAGTGTGTAAGAACAAGAAAAATGAGGTATCAGCGTTGGCCTTTGTGAATAACTAGTCACCAGCAGCACTGTTTAACATTTCACACCACAAATCTGTTTGAATCGGAGACAAGGTTAAATCCCATGGAACAGGAGGCATGATCTTCCCGGGATTAGTGAGCACACTCTGTTAATATACAACCTAGCTTTTGGAATCTGTAGCTTTAATAATATTTATACAAAAAGAAATCTAAATGACACTGCTAATTTGAAACTAATGGCAGCTGAATGTACCATAATTTATCTCTAAGTTATAGCTGAGAATAAGATTTACAGAGCCAAAATTGCAGAGAGATTTCCCAGATATTTACCACCAATGAGAGAAATGCCTGTAATGCCTTGATGGCAGAGTCGACGTGCACTGCTCCCGAGCCGGCGGCTCCACTCAGGTTGGGAGGCATGTGCTGGAGGCAAGTGGGTTTATGATCCATCAGCCAGTGTAGAGATCAGAATACACTTTCACTACTGAATCACATGGCACTTTTCCATATTTTCTAGCTCATATTGCTCAAAAAATAGATTAGGTAAAGGACGAATAGGTGAAATAAAGCAATATGTCTCTTGGCATAAGAGATAAATGAGTGGAAAGGCAAAATATTGCACAAACATTTTAATACAAGTGCTAATACACAATATTGATAACTATGTATAATACAAAAGTAACAAGAGAAGTGTGGCCAGAAGGTCGAGAGAGGTGACTTTTCCCTTCTACTCTGCTCTCCTAAGGCTCCACCTGGAGTACTGTGTCCAGTTTTGGAGCCCCCAACATAAGAAATACATGGACCTGTTAGAACGAGTCCAGAGGAGGCCACGAGGATGATCCAAGGGCTGGAGCACCTCTCCTATGAGGACAGGCTGAGAGAGTTGGGGCTGTTCAGCCTGGAGAAGAGAAGGCTCTGGGGACCTTATAGCAGCCTTCCAGTACCTGAAAGGTGCCTGTAAGAAAGCTGGGGAAGAACTGCTCACAAGAGCATGTAGCAATAGGATGAGGGATAATGGCTTTAAACTAGAAAAGAGTAGATTTAGGTTGGATATTAGGAAAAAGTTATTCAATATGAAGGTGGTAGATCATTGGAACAGGTTGCTCAGAGAGGTAGTGGAGGCCCCATCCCTGGAGTTATTCAAGGTCAGGCTTGATAGGGCTCCGAGCAACCCGCTCTAGTAAAGATGTCCCTGTTCATTGCAGGGGGGCTGGACTAGATGTCCTTTGAAGTTTCCTTCCAACCCAAATCATTCTATGATTCTATAACAAAAGGCATTCTTCCTCTTTCTCTGAATAATGCCTGAAAAAATGTGTGTGGTTTAATAAAACCCTGTCATATAGTTATTGTATTACAACAGTTCAATGGTTAGACATTTAAGGAGAAAAAAAAAAAAAGAAAAAAAGAAACATCAGTCAATAGTCAGACTAAAAATTTTGGTTTAACTCACTTAAAGAAGGAGTGAACAAACTCCAGAGTTATTTCAATTGAAAGAATTCATAAATTTGCAGTCTTCTTGGGAGGGGGTTGATTAAGTTCATTTACATAGTGCATACATAATGGACTTAGATCTGGGGGTGACTGCTGATCCCATCCTGCATTTGAAGATGTTTTAATCAGGAATTTTAATGTTGGCCCAAAGAACTGAGCATAATTTTTACCACAGAAGTACGCTATGGCAAGCCATTCAGGTTTGAGAATAAATGACAGAAAGTATTGGTGTTCAGAAAACATCATTGGATCATCTCATCAGCTTTCTTCTTCAAGTCTGATATATTATTTTCACCCATTTACCTTCTTTGCTGAAGCTAATAATCTTATAGTTAGCCCTAAACTCTCAGAAATAATATTCAGGAGTCTGTGGTTTTTTAGACAAGGATACTGACTCAATCATTTCACAAGAAATACAAGTCCCTAAATGGAGACACATCTCACCCTGAGTTGTCTAAAATAGGTCAGATTAATTGCCCTCTGGAGGAAGGAGAGCAAGATGCCTACAGAGGGTAAATGATTAGGATTTCTTGACCATGAATCCTGTGCTGGGGAACTGTAGTTTGCAGTATACAATGAAAAAGGCCATGCTTTCAAGGCTATGAACAAAATTGAGTATTTTAGATGTCACCTATCATGCCATCAGAATCAGCTGAAATGCACATTGGGGTGGGGGAGAAGCAGCATACAGTGATGTGCTTCAGGGCTGTGTTGCAATGTGTATGCACAGTGAAGCTGAGTTAAGATTGTTCAGGCAATTTTATATTTTAATTGATAACCTGAAGTCATTGGCTTACATTGGATTTTCCCCAGTATAACTCAGACTGTAGAAGAACTTAAATTGTCTTTTAATGAGCTCCATCTTCTCTGCTGACCCATGAAACAGTTTGCAATGTACAAATCGGTGTTGTTAACGCTCTCGGCAAAGCTGCTGTTATCACATACTGCTCATGAAAGGACTGCAACAGATGCTTCAGAGGAACGCTTCCTCAAACAATTCACTTACAAAATACTTTTTCTTCTAGGTTTTGCACACTGGATGATACAGCTTGAAAAATTTCACTGTTTTGTTCTTTTTTCCCCCTCCCTTCAGTTTTGGGAAGAAAGCTCTCCCTAAATTGTTAGTGAAGCGTGTCCCCAAATGTCCTATTTCTTTAACAGGTGATAATGTTCTTCTGGAAGTGACAACTAGCCCCAGCTGTTGAAACATTTTGAAGACTGATTGTACTGATGAAGGGTTACTTCATGTGATGAAACTCCGATCAGTAGTCCAAATATAGGATTACTTCTAGTCCCTTTGTTTTGAGAACTGCTTGACTTACTACCACATGGGCTTAAGCACACTGAGGGATTTTCCCCTCACAGAGGTCAGTTTGGTCGATCATTTGCAGGATTGTTAGTTTTGTAAGTTCAAAGCAGCGATGGACCTGAAAGGGTCACTGGCAGAGTAGCTGCATGCTAAAGGTATGCAAACATAAAGGCATCATATGGAAAAATCTGTCTGTAATTCTCTCTTCATTGCCAGAGAAAAAGAAAAGGAGAAACCAAAGTCTGGTGTTTTTGTCTCCCAAGATCCTTGTGTGAGCCTCTGACTTCTCTGACATATAGCACAGAGAGGAAGGGATTTTGGGGGAAGCAGAAAACCCTTCACACAAGTAGAATTCTTAGGAACACTTACAAATACCATGTATACCTAGCCATCTTGATGATTTTCTGGTATCTGCTGCAACAGTATTTTATTTATCACACTTGTAATAAAATGGTACTGGAAGATAGTGTGTATGGAAAATCGGTACAGAGGTGGACTGCAAGCCACACAAAGCAGGCACCATTTTTCATATATCACCCCAGTTTTTAGTGGGGCCTTAAGGCTCTATGGTTAAATAAAGTAGTGTTATAAGAGCATATTAAGTTATCTTCTGCCTCTTTGTAGATCTTGTCCACTGAGGTTTCAGCTCTGGAAGATGCTTGTTGCTACCCAGAATTGAGCTTTTTGCAATGGCCAATACCTTTTTAAATAAATTACAGTTACATAGCATCAAAGTTTTGGCACAGAGAAACATTTGTTTAGGTACAACAGCACTCTGCTAACATGTTCTGTGTGATAAAAGACAGCATAAACATCATGTGTGTGTGATGTGAATATACATAGACATATACATGTAGGTAGTACAAGTTTGTTAACCTGTAAATTAATAGGGAACTGATTATAAATATTCTAATAGAAAATGTTGTATATTAAGGTTGCCATAGTGTTTTTAACTCACTCTGCTATGCCATGGGAACTTTAACCTATGGTTTATTAGCTGCTGTATGATGATTGAATAACTAATTCTTAATTTTGGTCACGGTGTATAATGGACTTTCTTATCATTCATTTCAGGAAAGATGTTAAGAGGGTAAGAATGCTATGAACATTTTTTGGTTAAATGTTTATATTTCCTGTTATCGTTCCCTTCTTGATAGTAAGTTTCTTTTCCATGCAGGAGGAGTGACACAAAGGGCTGGGGAAAGAACATTGTTACTATGGATTTTACATTAAGACAAATTTAGCTGTGTTGTCAATTAGGAGCACTGCTAGGTGAGAGCATATCTTGAATTTACCTTGAAAAACAGTAAAAATTATGTGCATCTCATGACACCTATGGCTGTAGCATAGATAATCAAAGGTATTTGCATGTAGGAATCCAAAGTCCTTAATTCTACCATCTCCAATGGTGGTGTTTTGGTTTTTTTCTTCTGTTTCCTACAAGAAAGCCTCCACTGTCATGTTTGTAGTTTACATTGTTCTGCCATTCTTTTGCTCTACGCAACACAACTTCTTCTAGGCAAAATCAGGAACTAGAACGAATAAAGGTTTATGTGAATACATCTTTGCTTATCCCCCTCATATATATTTCACAAGTGTAAAGAGATTTCTTGAAAGTTCATGAAAATATGCCCTAGTTTTATTCTGCTATTTATCTATTCTTCTATTTTGTCTGCTACTGTACAATTTGAGGATTTCAGCAGGTGCCAAGGGGAGAAAAGGTTTTAATGGAAAAGATCTTGCTGAGTGCACATATCTTGGAGGTTTGGGTTAGGAGATTGGCACTACTGGAACAATGTAATTTGAATTATGAAAAACAATGCCTGATGATTTTTCAAGGCATTCAAGGAGTTACGCTGGAATTTGTTCTTACATGCACTTCTATTTTAACAAAGAAAGCTATCATACAGTAATAGAAATTAGCATGAAATTAAAGTTTTACCATAAATGAGAGAGATGTTAAGACCTGCTTTAGAAACACATTCCTAAATTGAATTTGGCCTTGCATCTATGCAGGCATGAGGGTCACAAGCAAAAAGAACTCAAAGCTCAAGTTAGGCTTAATGAAATCCTTTTGAGCTTTGTAGTACATCCCTTAATGATAAATCTATGCCTGAAAATATCTCTTTGCTATCATACAGCCCCTCTGAGATAAGGATGTATTAGCTATTCCATTAACCCTTCCCTGTTACCTCTGTGGTTGTTTTAACAATGAAAGACTCGTTAAAAAAAGAAAATTCAAGATTGAAACTCATCATAAAAAGCTTAATTGTGAGGCATGAGACAGCATGCCTGGAAAGCAGCTGGCAGTCACTCATCTCCCTGG
>NW_010337046.1:285-5852 GCF_000700745.2 Antrostomus carolinensis | reverse complement strand
AAGCAGGTTGGAGGACACAAGGATGGCAAGGGAGGCACCACTGCTGCGCAGAGATGCTCTGGGCCAGAGGGGACCTTCATTAGAGGGTGGGAGGAGTGTCCTTCTGCACGGATAGATGGAGCGAGCAGGGCAGCTGGGAGGTGGTAGGGCTCCGAGTGGGGGGAGATGAAAGGAGGAGAAACTGAAAACAAGTATGCACGCCTCCGGGTCTCCAAAGGCTAAAGCTGTTAAACTTTGGAACCACACTAGCTCCAGGAAATAGCTGAAGTTCACATCCTATCCCCACAGTCTGCATTTAGCTGCACATTTACTCTTAAGTTTATTTTTAATTTTATGGCTGGTCCACATGCCACCGGTTGGCTTATGCTTCTGGCCCTGTCATATTTACGTGGGAGATTCAAATAATAATTTTTTTGGTAGTACAATGCTAAAGCAAACAGAAACTAACTTCCATACTCCCCAAGTTCCCTTGACTTTTAGTGGTATTTATTTTCAGATTTCCATAGAAGCATTTACTTTAGGAATAGACAAGAAAGCAATGTAAGCAAGGTGGTTACAAATTTAATTAAGGTTATTAAATGGTAATAACATGAGAATCTGCTGCATTGTTAACAAAATTAAGTGTTTTAAATCATTCTGAATCAAGGACCTGAGGAATTAAACACTTGACTGAGCAGTAAAGTCCCAGCCCTTCCTAAAACTGGGAACCTCAGTTGACACAGTTGGCAGGTAGGGTCCTGCCCACTCTGCACACAGTGGGGATCAGGCTGGGGAGAGCAGCAACGGGGCTTTGCGATCTTCTCCCTGGAGACAGAGGGAGCAGGAGGAGGTGGCAGAAAGTGTCCAAGTTGTCCAGCCTTTTAGCATTTCAAAGTAGAAGAAGGATGAAGAGCAAAGGAAAGCCCATCAGAGGATACTCCCTTAAGCTTTCCTGACCCATTATGGGACTAGAGGAGAAAATCCACCATCCAAGGGAACATCTGTAGCAGATGGATTTTCCCCACAAACATTAGAGGAATCTGAAAACCCACAGTAGCTGTAATGATGGCAGTTTTGACAAAAATATTCATCTTGGCTGAGGTCAGGAACACACTTCTCTGAATGTGGAACATTCACAGGGAGTTAGTCATATAAACCCAGACGGCAAAGCCAGCACAGCATGGAAGATTTTACTATAGATCAGGGTTGGAGCTACGGTGAACTCATAGTGCATTGAAAGGAAAACATATTTAGAGCATCTCAGGTTACTATTCTCATACTGCTCAAAGCCTTTACACATTTAGTAGAGGCTTCTTTTCAAAAAAACTACGCCTAGTTTACCACAGCATTTTTAGAATGATAAGGCACATTTACATTGAGGAGAAAATTCTATGATAGTTGGATATGGTTTCAGGAGCAACTTCTAAAGAAATGTCCTAGTGCGGATCCTTCAAGGATCCTGTGCTACGTGTGTAGGAAACTCTTACGCATTCACCTCTGTCCTTAGCGCTAACACCTCTCACCAAACCCCTGCAAAGCCAGTGCCCTGTTTGTGTGAAATCAGTGGCGCTGATTTCTGCTGGATTTTGTTAAGCGACTAAATACATGGTAGAAATCTGGCAGATAGTGGGAAAAAATGAAGGTTTAACTGGCAGCACAAGAGTGTTAAAAGGGGGATTAGTATTAGCATGTGCTTTGAATTCAGAGTAATAGAAGTAAAACCAGACGCGTTTTGTTTGGCATCTATTTCATGTCCCAGTGAAACTGGCATACCACCATTTGATCAGGCACGAAGCCATCCCAACAGATGGTCCCCAGCAGCAGCAGCCAAGAGACCATGTATGAACATCAAATGTGTTTGCGAAGGGCAGGACTCCAGGCTGCCAATGTCAAAATTGTTTTCCATTCCCAGCTTCCATGCCGATGGCTAGTGAGGCAACCCAGACTCTCCCCCAGCCCAGAGACTGACCCAGCGCTGTGCAAAGGGTCTGCTCTGCATCCAGCATTGTGGTGAGGGGGTACAGTCAGGAGCATTATTGGACCTTTTGTGCCCACTTCCCTCTGGCCTTTTGGAGGAGGACTTCATCACATCAGCTTAGAAACACTCCTGGACACATGGTTTGGATTTAAATAAAAAGATCAAAAAAGCGTGGGCTTCTGCTCCATGATTTTCTCGGGACGTGTAGGCATAAGGGCACCAAAAGTACTTGCAGACCAGTGTGTCTGGGAGGCAACAAGACATTTCTTTAAGGACCAAACAAGCACAGATGATCATGTTACTGTGCCAACCACTATGTGTTGCAAGGAGAGATTTTTTTCAGTTCCCAGTTAGCTGGCTGCTGAGAAAATCTGTTGCTCGTGTTCCTGTGGGCTGTGAGTTTGGTTTGCAGATACAGGTGTCTAGTTAATCCACTGTGGATGCGAACGAGCCCTAGCTCTTCCCTCTCCCAGTCATCACATTCCTGCCTCCTTTATGTGCAGGAGCAAAAGTCATTCAGGCTCTGTTGAGCCCTTTGCAGTCACTGAGTACCACCCTCCTGAGGGACCTGCGCAGGCAAAGGCTTCACCTCCTGGGAAAGACTGGAGCACTGAGGTTACAGCTACAGTTTCTACTTCTCCTGCCCTTTTGTCATCCTGCTCCAGAACAGAAGGTGTTTATTACTGCCAGGCCAAATGCTCCCTCTATCACGTGGCAGAAGAAAGAAGGAGGCAAACAAGCCTAAAACCTTGGAAGAATGACTGTGATGCCAGTTCAGTGTGCTGCCCTCTGTGCCCGCCAGTGCCTGGCCTAGCCTGGGCAGACCCCCAGGCATGGAGTAGGAGTGGTTGTAGGAGCTGCCTCTAGCCAGCCCCTCATGGCCATCTCTATCTCACTGGTGCACTGTGCAAAGATAGGAGACCCCCAAGGCCACCTGGGAACTATCCCCAGACTGCATGGCACACAGGAGTCTCTGTCTGTGGAGAGGATTTTCCACCTTTTCTTCATCTTCTGCAGGTTCTTAGACTCTACAGGAGCCTTTATCTTTTTGAATTACAAGAATACTCTAAAGTTCCATTGTAGTTCACAGGGCTGAGGATCAGCCTCTCTTTACTCAGGTTCATGGCTTAAATGCCATCCACTGTGTATCACTGAATCATAGAGAGGTTTGGGTTGGAAGGGACCTGTCCCGGTCATCTAGTCCAACTCCCCAGCAGTGAGCAGGGACATCTTCAACTAGATCAGGTTGCTCAGAGCCCTGTCCAGCCTGACCTTGAATGTTTCCAGGGATGGGGCTTCTACCACCTCCCTGGAAAACCTGTTCCAGTGTTTTACCACACTCATTGTAAAAAATGTCTTCCTTACATCTAGTCTAAATCTACGCTTATTTAGCTTAAAACCATTTCCCCTTGTCCTATCACTACAGGTCCTGCCAAGAAGCTTGTCCCCATCTTTCTCATAGGCCCCCTTTAAGTATTGAAAGGCTGAAATAAGGTCTCCCCAAACCCTTCTCTTCTCCAGGCTGAACAACCCCAGCTCTCTCAGCCTTTCTTCATAGGAGAGGTGCTCCATCCTTCTGATCATTTTTGTGTTCCTCCTCTGGACCTGCTCCAACAGGTCCATGTCTTTCTTATGTTGGGGGCCCCAGAAGTGGAAACAGTACTCCAAGTGGGGTCTCATGAGAGCAGAATAAAGGGTGAAAATCACCTCCCTTGGCCTGCTGGCCATGCTGCTTTTGATGCAGCCCAGGATACAGTTGGCCTTCTGTACTGTAAGCTTTTCACATCCAGCTTTTCATCCACCATCACCCCCAAGTCTTTGTCTGCAGGGTTGCTCACAATCATGGCGTTGTCCATCAAGGAGCTTCCTAGAGCTTAACAAGCCAGACATGTAAGCTTCACAAGCATGCAAATATAGGTATATGTATTCCAAATAACTTCTCTCATTGCTGAAGCGCAGCCACCCTGCCATGAATTGTGGCAGTTTTTCAACAATGTGCAGCTGCATTACAAAACAGTGCAGGATAGGAAGTGAAGGATACCTCATTTCAAGGAAACCCAGGAGGAATCTGAGGTTGGCTCCATAGAATTAATCCCATGTGAATTTGTCTCCTGACCAGGTTAAATAGTTGGCAAGTGGAAAGGAAACAAGAACATATTTCATTAATACTGGGGCTTTCATTTGCTTATATCTGAACCCTTTTGTGTCTATGAACCTTGGCAATAGCTTGTGATTCAACATCAAATGCTTTTGTGCAGTTGTCCTGCCAAGTGAAACTTGTTTGAGTTCCATTGATGTTCCAATACCAACAATTGATACAATCTGGCTAAACCCTAAATTTCCATTTGTTACGCTCTTTGAATGTTTCCAATACTAAATAAAGTGTCAAAAAATGAGATGGATCTATGAATATGTTGGAGAGAGAAAAAAAAGGGGTTACATACACTGGTTTGTATACTCAGTGAATACCAAAGGGTCTTGAATATCAAA
The DNA here is from genome assembly GCF_000700745.2 of Antrostomus carolinensis. NCBI lineage: Eukaryota > Metazoa > Chordata > Aves > Caprimulgiformes > Caprimulgidae > Antrostomus > Antrostomus carolinensis. The sequence goes on along the minus strand of NW_010337046.1, from coordinate 1,405 downwards.
ATTTGTCTTAAATGTGGATAGAGTGCCAGAGTCGGTGCCAAACTAACTCCAAAACAGCTTTTCCAACAGCATCTCCCCTCATTAAGCTCTCAGGTCGATCAGCTCTAGAAAACGCTGACAGGGTCAATAATGATGATGCTTCCAGCAAAGTCTTTCAGCACCACCTAATGAATTGCAAGGTTTTTTCCTGGTAACACCAGGAGGCCTGTGGGAATTCCTCAATCATGGATTGACCAAGCCTAGAGTCTGGGGCAGAAGAGAAGCAAAACACATGGTTTGAAAATAAGACCTCTGTTTGCAGCTTCTGATTGAAAGCTCATCAAGGAATAAGTCAGAAACACTCTGCCTGTGGTGGCTTTAATTTTCCTCAGGCTTATTGGACTTAGCGACAGCCTTGCTACAGATACTTTATGTTCTCTACAAATTGTGGTTGCAATTCAGTTCAAATACTTACTGCACAACTGCTTTTTTTTTTTTCACTTTGAATTCTTCCTCCAGCCGGCCCAAGGGCGCTTTGCCTCCCTGAGCCTCCTGGGGTTTTGCTACCAAGGAGCTTGTGTGGGGGAGGGGTTTTTTGAGCTTTCCCAAGACTGTGCTGCCATCTCCTGATCAAACCTGCGGCTTCCCCTGCTGACAGCCGGCCGGGAGGAAGGCTGGACACCGTTCTCTTTTCCGACGGGACAGTAAATGGCCTCTGACCTCTAGCCAGGCCAGTACCTGCTCTGCAAGGAACTATGTTCTTCTCGTCTTTTTTTGTTCTTGCAGAGGACAGCGGTGAGCAGGAGCCCCGAGGCCGGGCTCGGATGAGGACCCAGCTGCTGGGAGGTGCTGTTGCTCAGGGCTCTCCCTGCTTTGCCCCGGCAGGCGTGGGATGGGCTGGGCAAAGGCTGTGCCCGTTGCAGGAAGATGGGGAACATTTTCTGAATTTAAGTTTTTGAGAAATTCAACCTAGACTTTTAGGAAGGCTTTTTTTGATGTTTACAAACCCACCTTTTTTGATGCCTTCACTATTGGCCCGCATCCAGGATACAACTCCGAGGTCTGCGGGTCTTTGCCTGATCTCCCCCGGTCTCCCCACCGCAGTACTGTGGCTTTCATCCTTCCCTTTTCCCGCACCAGC
>NW_010337046.1:0-270 GCF_000700745.2 Antrostomus carolinensis | reverse complement strand
CCGTTGCGTGGAGCCCCTGCCTCGCTGTGAACCTTTCCTCCATCACACCAAAGTCGCTTTTCGGGTTTCACCCTCCCCCGCAGCAGTAACACTGGGAGGTCCCGTCGGAAAGCTGGCAAGTACCGGCACCCGGGGGCAAAGAAACGCTCCCAGGTGTTAATTAACGGTAAAGACGCGCTCTGCACCGCGTCCGCCAGGGGGCGCCCCTGGGCCGAGGTGATACGGCCTGTCGCTGCGGCCTGAGGTGGCGGTGCTGCTTTAACTTTATTA
>NW_010337045.1:0-556 GCF_000700745.2 Antrostomus carolinensis | reverse complement strand
ACACGTATACGTGCCTTTGGAGGGAAACCAGAGTCAGCAGCCTTGCCTGCAAGGCAGGTAGGGGCCCTGCAGCCAGGGAGGTGCAGAGGCACTTGTACCTCCCCAGGGCTTGTGTGAGCAGGGGTAGCTTCTCGCACCCCCAAGGAAGGTGGGGGGGCCTGCATTGTCCAGCACTGGGGCAGCCCCCTGCACCCCCTGGAGCCACAGAGAAGCCCCGTCCCTGGGTGCTGTGCCTGTGCCATGTGTCTCACCATCAGCAGAGCCGCGCAGCTGGTAGTACGGGTTGCAGCGGTACTTGATCAGGTGCTCCACGTAACCATGTTCAATCTCTGCAGGCTTTGCACAGCTCCACTCTGCAGGCAGAGGATGCTCAGCTGACCCAGAGGACTCAGCCCAGGACATCACCCCGACCTACAGTGGGTTCCTCACCAGTCCTGCTGCGCTCAGAGGACCCTCCCCAGGTCCCTCCCTTCCCCACGCCTGCTCCCTGCTGCGCTGCCCCTGGCTTTGTCCGAGCCCCCGTGCTCCCACCCTTGCCCTGGAAGGTACCAGTGGC
>NW_010337044.1:23814-31253 GCF_000700745.2 Antrostomus carolinensis | reverse complement strand
CCGGCTCCCTCTCTTAAACCTGATTATTTCTAAACACACAGGCCAGTTTCCCATCCCCCACCTTTGCTAAAGCAATAACCACAAGAAGTAGCAAAATGTGAAAGTGCTCCAGAGCGCAAAATATTTTATTTAAGAATTTACAGTGTCAAATCTTACACTTTAGGAAAGATAGCCGCTCCCAGCTCAAAGGAAGCCTTCTTGAATTAAGTTGGCTGGCAGTCTCTACTGAAAGGAGAAAGTAATCAGCAGCCTGGCTGAACACGAGGAAAGCCAAGTGTCTGACTAGGTTTCCATTATAGATGTGGTCAGGCAGACTGCTGCTGACCACAGCTGGAATCGAGTATGGACCATTATGCAAAAGGTTTCTAATCCCCCCAAACAGCATTTTACTTCGGCTGCATACAAACCTTTTAGGACACACATAAGGCTACGGGGATCTCAGAAAGGTAGTGTTATTCAGGGGAAAAAAAATAAAAAATAATAATAATAAAAAAAAAATCAGGGGACCAACACTGGCAATTTTACATTCACATTATTTCTACTCCTGGGCAGAAATTCAAGTAAAATCACATAGTTTGGTGGGAAGTTCTAAATAAAATATGGCCTAATGATTTAATAAATATTTAAAGTTTATTTCTCTCTTTGCAAATAATTCAGATTCTTCAGTGAATATGAATGTTGCATATCATGGTTTGCAAGATTTCCTATATTAAAACCTAAAGATTTTAAAAGTCCATGGGAAGAGGTCTTAACTGTCTACTTTTAGTTATGTTTGAAATTCCGCTGTTAGCTATTTAAGACCTTGGTTATTTTAGTAATGGAAATTCAAGAAGAGAGTATTACGCTGATTCTGGCACTCAACAGGAAAAAACTGAAACAACTTTCAAGCTGTTACCACCTTAATTGTACAGTGCCAGAAGTTAGAGAGAAAGCAAGTAACCGTATTGCACTTAAAAGAACACTCACTCGTCAAATAGTACAGCGTTGGCTATTATACAGAGAGCTTCTTTCAGACTATACAATTTGCTTTACAAGTAGTCTAAACCACAAACTACATACATACTAGGTAAGATCCAAATCAAAATTAGTATTAAATTACAGTCACAGTTTTCATTCAATACAGGTCAATTTATTTGGATGAGCTGTGGCTCCCTCCCCCCCTCCCTTCAGAAAACAAACCAGCACGAGGCATTTCCCAGATGAACATCTCTGATTTCACACACTGACAAACCAAGTCCTGTTTGATAAGCATTACAATTGTGCATGGTCCTCTTAAGGCCACAGAGTGTTATGTTACAATGTGGACATGTTTTTTTCTCCCCCCACTGGGAAGGGAGCATCCTTCAGAAATTAAGGAATCCCTGAAACTATGTCTTCAAAGGTCACACTAGTAGGTTTAAAATAAACTTAAGGAATAAATTGCCTATGCAATTTACAAATAGTTTTTGTAACAGACAGCAACTATTTCCTCCCTTGTGCCTATTCTTCACCACAGCAAAGCTATTTCTAGCCAGATTTTTTTAAAAGGAAAAGTTACATACGTTTCATGTTTGGTAATGATTTGCGTAGACGAGGTGAAAGAAGGGAGACTCATGAAAAAAATCACCCATCTTTAAATTTCTGTCATGTCAACTGCAGCTAGTACTGATACCATGTGCCACAAGATTGAACAGCTCTTTGTATACTCAGAGCACGAGTGAGAATTCCAAATACAAAGCCTTTGTATTCTACTTCAATGTTGGATACTTCCTCTGTCCAATTCTTCCCAGCCTTGAACTTCCAGTGGCTGCAGGAGACTGAAAAAGGAGAACAGGAATAAAAACCCCGAATGTTCTGTAAAAGTGCTATACTGGAGAGAAAATACAAATACAAGTTGGCAATAAAGTTTTGAATGCAAACCTGTTAACTTAAACAGGTGCTAGACTGGTCTCTGCGCACATTTAACACTCTACATGCAACAGTGCAGATCACGCTAGTAAAACAAAGTCAAAACACATCCAAGATTAAAACTCTGCTTGCCAGGTGATGTTGACTATCAAAGCTAAATCACGCTTCAGAGGCACCAGATTTTCCCAGCAGTACGTGTTTGAACAGTTTTCATCTTTGTGGCTCTAACGAAACAGGGCAACAGAAACTCATCCTGCAGCAGCAAGAGCCTTGTTCGGTGTACAAGCCTCGCAGTAATGCAGGTGCCTGTGACAGTTAATGGCCTCTTTTGTCACACAACCTTTTAACCCTTCACACTTGGTTTGAGAACAGATGAAAAAGACAGCAGCATAGCAGCTGCTCATTGCATTACTTGATCTTGCAAAATTCCCAAATACTACAAAGGCAGGGAAAGCCGAGAGGCAAACCGTGTGACAGACTGGATTATCTCACTGTCAGGGTGAGCTAGGAGTGGGGAAGGAACACAAAGACTACGTTCAAAAGGCACCTGGGAGAAGAAAAGGTGGAATTTGTACCGATATTTAAGGCCACACCAAGTTACTTATTAAAGGTAGGTGTGGCCTGCAGTCACTGAAAACAAGAAGGCACAGTATGACTATGATTTACTCAAGCAACTTTTCACTACTTGGTTTAACAGTCAGGGCTAAGAAGTCCATGGTTTTGTTCAAAGTAAAGATGAAGCCTTTACTCACTTGTGCAAATTGAGAAGGATTGTAGAACGGTACTGATCCCGCTGAAGGTCCCCCCGGAGGTGGTACAGTGGTCGGCTAGAAAGCAGATAATACTGAAGTTACAGAACTGCAGAGCTTCACTGCCTCTCAAACGTCGTTTGCTTAGTCATACAGAGCAAATATTCACAATAATAATGCCAACAATATGGACAGCACAGCATATTGTAACAACTGCAAAAAATGCTGGTACAGTTCGCATCCATATCTTTAATATTACTTGCTTAAAATGTACGAAGTGGCAAAATAATGTCACATGCATAAACCGTAAATAGCTCTGAAAATCCAAAGCATGCAAAACCAAAACAAGACACCAGTGCGACTTTCACTGAATTAGTACCTTCTGCTTTGGTTAGTAGACCTTAGGACTTGCCCGAAAATAAACAAGCTACATCAAGTTTTGCTTTACTAAGAAACACCAGAGATTGTGTCACCCCTTTCTGGTGACCCCACCGTACTGGAACTTACAGCAGAGATGAAGCATTCCTTTAATTCCTACAGGGGCTTTTGCAGATCAAACAGGCAACCGTATTATTACCGAGTTGAGACTGGCATTGTCAGAATGACAAGGTTTTGCTCGTGTGAATCTTTTTAGGAGGTTTTTTTTCTTTTCTTTTGTTTTTGTTTGTTTGTTTGTTTAAAATCAACTGACTACTTTGGTATCCCAGGAAAGAGCTGATCAAAAATTAAGTGAATCTCTTAGGAACATGAACATAAATGAAAAAGCATGCCTGGATCACATGCATTCTCATAAATAAAAAAAAAATCTGAAGACCCTGTTTGAGTGTTAAAAGGAACACTACATCATTAGTCACTTTTAATGTTATTTCTATGAAATGAGAAGAGGGGGAAATGATTAAAAGTAGCATTAGTAAGTATTTGAGCAAATGCAAAATAAAGAAGGGAAAAATAAATAAGTTAACATAAATGAGAATGGCCAGCCACATGTACCTGATTAAAATGCTGGCTTACTTCACGTGATAATGAACTCATTGAACTAGAGCGCGAAAGCTACAAAACAGCAAGAACACACAAATACAAAAAAACACAAATAAAAAAAGTCGTCATGCATGTCACTGCCCCAAGCTTTCAGTTGTTTTATTTAATTTTAAAAGTCTCACTGCCAAAGGTTAAACCAACTTCAAGTAAAAAAAAAAAAAAAAAAAGGTAAAGCCAGAAGTTAGTTTAAATCAAAAGGACTTCTTAAAGCACAAAAATATGTAGATATAGAAAACATTTAGTAGGAACAAAGGTAATGTTACTCTGCCTGGCACATAGCAATCTATTCCCCAATTTGTGTCTTGCACTTAATATTAGTGAAATTATATGCATGCATGGAGGCAAGAAGAGGTCCTCAAACTGCTATTGACATTTTACTCTGAAAAAGGCTTGTAAAAAAACTACTTATACAGAAAAAGATCACACTACAGAACGTGGGCCACAGAGGTTGAACTTCTCGTATGGACTTAGAGGATTTTCCTGTACAATTTTGGAGGCAGTCATAAAATTCCACCTTGGTTAGTCATCAGCAAGCCCGAATGATGTAACTAACTGAATCAGTTACTTGTTGTTTCAGATGGCCCATATTAAGTCCACTATAAATCAATGGTTAAATTATGCTGCATAGGTCATTAGCTAACTGCTTTGAATGAAGCCTTACCTCGCCTGATTGGGAGCCATCAGGGTTAGAAACAGGAAGTTCAGATCCAGGAGGAAGGATTGCAGGGTTTAAATACTAAAGAAAAACAATGCACTTGTGTTAATCTTCGTTACTATGATGCTATTATCGCATTTCTGCTATATTGATCCCACTGAAGCAAAACAACATCACAACACATCAAGCCAGGTGAAACATGCAGTGTATGGTCACTTCCTATGGTCTTGGTCCCTTTAGTCACCTTCCATGGGCTTCCCACTTCCATTTTCATTTGCATTTCCCTTCACCAGTTTTTAACTAAAATGCAGGCATTATGTTTCTGTAACATCACCATGCTTTGTACATACTGTGCCTATGAAACTACTATTCAGAATCATGAGGGTTTTTTTCATCTGAAGTTTGAACTATATATAAAAGACGCTCTTTCTAGCCCACCTCTTGTTCAACAGCTGCAGCAGGATCTGTGTTGGTTTGATCTGCAGCTGGTGTGTGCTCTGCTGCACCACTCCCTTCCATTGGCTGGGTTTCTCCTGGAACTACAAAGGAAATGGGATTTAGGCAAACACACCGTACCAGGGCGTTCGACTTCAGAGAATGAAAAGCAAAGACATCAGCAGAACCGAGTTTCTACAACACCAAGCTTCACCTAGGAAAAAGGTAATTTAAAGAGGGGAGTGTCAACGTCTCTAGATGCCCCAGTCTTGTTACAAGTCTGCAAAAGCAGGAGACTTGGACAGTTCATAGGGATAATTTTGGTGCAACACGGCACATAGTGAAAGCAGAGAAAAAAGAAAAAAAAAAAAAGAGATGATAAGCAAGTGTGCAGGTAAGACCTCCCCCTTTCCTTCCCCAGAGAGCAATCCTGGAACTAGGAACACGTGTCAGAAGCGAGCATGAGACTGAACAACACAGCAATAATACATAGTTCAAATTTAGCTTCTGGATGGCCTAGCCACTCTGCAACAACAGGGGGGGGAGAAAAAAGCCATTAAAAAAAGGGCAGGGGGGGGGAAAGAGAACCCCTTTGTTTGCAGCACGCAGAGCTGGGTTTTACTAACCCATTTGTTCTACTGCAGTTCCCAGGCTAATTCTACTTCTAAACCAAACTGGAGTTAATGAGACAGAACATTCTTAAAAGTTGATTAAAGTCTACATAATATACACACTGGCAAAAGTGACTTAGATGACCACATAACCATAAATAACCATACAAGCTCCTTACAATTTTATCCATTCATGACACACCTGAGTTTGGAACAAATACATTTGCGGGAATTGGCATTGGTGCCAAGGGGGCAAATAGGTCTGATGGTGCAGGAACAGCACCACTTGACTTGGTTCCACCTGGATTCAGGACATCAACGTAACGGGCTCTGCTTCCAGCTAGAACAGAAAAATTCAGAAATAACAGAAATAAGTCTTGTGTTAGTCATCCCCATGCCTATTTTGAACAGTCTGCTAGTTAAGCCATCTTTCAGAATCAGAAAATGATGCTCAAGGGATAGGAACAATAATACCCAAGTTACAGTACATCTGTGACAGTGCAGAAGCTAGGCACAGGAAAGCCAGCAACAGCCACAGCTCCATGATATCACTGAGTTGCCAACTGTTCCCAAACAAGTCCAGAAAAGCCAAGACTTCTGCCTTCACGTTTTATGCAAGAGAAAAATCTGAAGTCTTCTATACTTCAAGCATCAGTGTTGTCTGTTACCTGCTCTTCTGGAGAACACGTTGACAGGGGCACTAGGTGGGCCTCCAGGTCCAGGTGGAACAGTCTGAGGAACTTTAGGAAATCCTGTTGGAGGTGGTGGTGGAGGCTTACTCTGCAGGCAGAACAAAAAAAATCCAACAACATCGTTGACCAAGAGTTTTAAACCAAGTCTATGTCTGACTTCACTTTTTCCTTTCCCATTCCAGAGCACATAAAATTGGGTATACAGACATAACATCCTGTAGCGCAGAACAATGTTCCTCATCTTCCATCTGACAACTAATATCAAGGCATTTCTACAACCTGTCTAAGTTCAGTCTAAAAGGAAACATTTACCACAGTGGTTCTTAGCATTTGTGTTTTGAGGCAGATCCTGGAATGACTAGGATGGACAGAATGTGTGATTTTCTTTGCTTTAACTGTAGACTCTGTCTAGCTTTTTCTCCCCTATATTCTTTTTGCAGTAAATCAATTAACAACCAATTGTCTAGGTGATGCCAATCCAGACTAAGTTTAGAGCAAACTCCCTTGTAAATTCAATCACAATGACTGGATTCACACCGGCAACTAAAGATACAAATGGTTCTGTAAGGATGTAGACTATGAGAACATATAACCTGTTTATTAGTTTCAGGATATTGCACATTTTAATTCAAATTCAGTAAATGGAAGCTCTTAAGAACCAATAACAGATTAAAGAAAATTGTGTGCTAGCACAAACTTCAGTTTTCCACTTAGAGAAATAATGACTACTCAGATTTTTACCTCTTCTTCTGGTTCATCCAGGTTAACCCAGCGCTGTTTCTGTTCATCCCAAACAATCTACAAGAAAAACACAAAGAGTAGGAGTTCAAACACAGCTGTTGAGCAAAAAAAAAAAAAAAAAAGTTACTTTTTTTTTTTTTTTTAAAAAGCCAGTCTTGGAATAAGCACAATCTTGAAAGTTATATACGCATTTGTTTACTTGTCAAGACAATGTTCATCTGTCATCCAGGAAAATATTTTAAACAAAATAAAATGTATAAAGGTTTCTGTGATTTATCAAATCACAGAACAAATCTTACTGATTTGTTCTTGTCATCTGGAAGGTGAGCTTCATTCTTTCCTTTTCCCATCAGCCAACGAAACCAGTTTGCACCAGTCTAAAAATAAATTCACCTACTCAGTTAATTTTCTCAACACTGTCTTTATAGGTAGATTAAAAGAAACATTCATGCAACAATTAATTTTCTGTTAAAGACTTCAACTCTGAGCCCAGAGTTGCACCTAATAAATACAAAGAAACAGTTTAGTCAGGACCTCTTAACTCTGCACCCCAGACCAGGAGTTACCAGACATACTAACAAATCTCCTCCAGCTATAGGTACCTTTCTTAGAAAGTTTACCTTTCTAGGTG
>NW_010337044.1:0-23788 GCF_000700745.2 Antrostomus carolinensis | reverse complement strand
CCTACAGGAACAGAGGGAGAAGGAGAGGGCTGTTTGGCTGCAGAGCTGGATCTCTCTCGTCCCACAGAATGAGCAGAGGACTCTGACGTTGTTCGGGATCTTGGCCCGTAGCCCTGTATTACAAATATACAGGAAAGAACACAGTTGTCACTGCTGGAGTGATGAATTACATTTAATCTTGCTAAACAAATTCCTTCTTTGAAAAGTTAGTAATAGGAAGAGCTACAAAAGCACATTAAAAAGAAATAGAAACTAGAACGAAGACTTAGTGAAAGAAACAGTCTGCTCGTGGCATACCATATGTGCTGAAGACTGAGATGCAGACTGGGATCTTCGTCCTGGTGCCTGGTTAGATATAAAGCCAGGACATGCACAATAAGCAAGCAGCTAAGTATCTGACACAACATTCACTTTTTATCAAGAATTCTCACACAATTAAAGATATTCTAGCTGGTTATCTGGGTAATTCTATCTCCTCTGACATAGAGGAGGTTCAGAAAAAGAGCTGAAGTCCAGCCAAGTAATTGCACTATCATGTAACTGGTCCATTAAAAAGAGTTAAATCGGGGCACTGCTGTGCAGCCTAACCAGCCCACAAGAGGAAAGATACAAAAATGCTGCACCAGGGGGTGGTTGCTGCATTTTTTTTCCCCTCCAACATGAGGTTTTTCTTCTAGTGTTCATATAGCAACTCAAGCATAAAAAAATTTCAGTTTCTTCTAAAAGTATGGTTAATTTCTACTTAAAAAGTCTCCTCATCCTTTGTCAGTTGCCAAATGTTCTGGATGTGAAGAATCATTCTAGGAGATGGCAGAGGAAGGCAGGGCAGAGAAAGGTAAATAAGTTCTTCAGACAACAGCCTGATATTTCCCCTCTCCCTTAAAAAAAAATTGTAGAGAAGTAAATGGTAGATAAAATTTTTCTACTAGCTCCTCATTATTTATTCTATTGAAGGGGAAGGGCAGTGGGAAAGAAAAACTAAGCTTCAAGTCTCGCTGAAGAGCAAAAGAGAGCCCAAATATACTCTTGTGTTGGCAAAGACCTGCAATACAGCTGACACTTGCTGAAGAGATGTATGAAATAAAGATACCATGCTAGAAGTAAATGGTAGATAAAATTTTTCTACTAGCTCCTCATTATTTATTCTATTGAAGGGGAAGGGCAGTGGGAAAGAAAAACTAAGCTTCAAGTCTCGCTGAAGAGCAAAAGAGAGCCCAAATATACTCTTGTGTTGGCAAAGACCTGCAATACAGCTGACACTTGCTGAAGAGATGTATGAAATAAAGATACCATGCTAGCCATTCTGCCATAGAAATCCTCCTCTCTCTGTTCAGGGAAAGATTTTTTTTCTGTGAAGGAGACTCCGGGGCAATTCTCTGCATTCCTTGAAAAACAAATCAGACTATGTTAGCCAGGGGGAACACAACAACAACAACAACATGTCCTGGCTAGGGTCTAAATCACAGTCTGCTGAGTCTCTTTTAAACTAAGCCAAATAAGGAGGATGAATACTTTAACTTTCCATAGATGTTTCTGTACCATTATATGGTGTTTTAAAATTTCATTACCCAAGACCTGACTTACTATTTTTTACATACTGAGATATTTTGCATCATTCCCCAAAATACCTCATTTCCCTTATAAGGAAGGAAAGCCGTTTACTAAGATCCCAGACCTGTTTCCAGGTTTGTCTGCTCTTCTGACCGTGGTTCAGTTTCTTGTGGTGGCCCTCCTTGTGGTAGTGTTGACCCTAAATACAGTGGTGATGGTTCAGTTCCATACGGATTTGAAAATCCTGGAGGTACAAAGCCAGGTCCTGGACCAACAGGCTGAGAAGCCACTGAATAGAAAGGGACACTTCGGACAGCTTCCTGGTCACCAGGAGGAATCATAGCAGCTGACCCATCAAGGACAGCCTGAGGTACTACAGCACAAAAAAAAAAAGTTAAGAGTTATAACTTAACAGAAATTCCAGTGTGTGAAGCTTTTACCCTGTTAATAAAACAATACAATGCACAAGTGAAATCTCACTGTTTCTACCACCCTCTTAAATGGTTTCTTATACCAGAAAGCTGAAACATTTATTTTCTCTCTGTCATGAAGAAGGATGTGAAACACTAACCTGAAGGCATCAGCTGCACACTCTGCATCTGTTGAGCCATACTGGGTAATAAGGACGCTAACAATGCATTTTCAGCACCTGGACCCACGTCACGGCCAACTCCTGCTCCATCACATTGACTAGCGTGGTCTAATTCAGAGCTTGGTGTACTACATGCATATGGTGCTGGCGTGGATCTGTCTGTGTTATAAGATATTGCACCTGCCTGCACAAAAAAAGCAAGATCTGATTAACTGTACCAGAGATTAAGTTCATAACCAAGTGAACATATAGCAAAGAAAATCTTAAGAGTGAAAACAGTACACAAGTTTTTTTAGTGTTTAGTCAAAAAATGAGTTGTCAGCCATTTGCAGGTCAAGTTCAATCAAAAGATTTCAAGGTTTTTGTTTGTTTGTGAGGTTTTTTGTTGGGTTTGTTTTTGGTTTTTTAAATGGAAGTTTAGTTAATTAGCTCAAGGTTAAAATTTCTCGCATCTCTTTAAATAAATGGTAGTTATTTTCACTCTGTTACAATCTAGCTATACCAAATCACATACAACTTACTTTCTTCTGGCAAGCAGATCCCCTGCTTACAGCAGGAGGTATTGCAACCTAATGAGCCTTGCAATTCTCCTTGCATTACAGCACTAAGAAAAGCCTGTTTCACATAATGTACACCACTGACTATTCTGTATTAAATCTTAGGGCACTGAAGTGTGATAAAACCACTTGGTTTAAATCATAACACTTGCACTTTATGACATGAGTATATCATAATTTCACTTCATATGTTTCTGTAATTAGTGGCATAAACAAAACCATTTAAAAAATTAGGTTTACATTAATCCTTAAAAGAGAATACTTCATGTTGAAAAATACATTCTGTACCTTGATCTGTCCATCCACATGTCGAAGCCTTACTAACCATGAAGGTTCAAGAAAAGACTCCTGTTCTGGTTTTTCTTTTATCTGCGGGTCAAACAGGCGCAGTTGTGACGACATCTAGAGAAAGAAATTATTGTAAAGTTTAAGTTAACCAGCCAACAGAAGACAACTTTAGCCACAGCTTACTACCTACAATAGGAAGCCACAAATACTTGATTCTTCCTTATGTTACCTGAATTAGCTGGCCAATAAGTACAGGTGAATAGTAATGTGGATCTTTAAGGACAGTTCTGGAAATCACTTCACAATAATGGAAAGCCTGAGCAGCAAGTCCCATTTCAGCTAGTCGGCAAGCGTAGATGAACTTGAAAACCTATGGAATGCAGGCGGGTGTAAAAAACCAAGTGATCAGAACATTCTTAGAAGTGTCATGTGAAAGGCAGTCTGTCCTTTCAGTTGAAAGCTCAGATATCCCATTATCACACCAATACTAGGCAGGAAAAAAAAAAAAGAGGGAAAAAGCATTCAATTCTCCTATTCCACCCAATGTATCCAATGGAAGATACTGATTTGTCTACAGCTAGTGCCAACACACTCTGCTGGACTTTTCTTTTGGAATATAGTTATGAGAACAACAAAGTGTTAAATTCAGAAGTTCAGAATGCACAGATGAAAAATGCAAAAAGGAGATATAGGTGACAACAGGAAAAAAGCGCTATCTTGCACTGCGTTATCCACAAATATTTCATATCACAATGGACTGAGTATTTGCTGTGCTGAATACAGCACATGAGAGATTCAAACCTCGCATAAAACCTGCCAAAATAATAAAAAAAGAAAAAAGAAACAGCTCTTCACCTGGAAATTGGGTAAGCAGCCAGGCTGAGCTCCTAGTGACTGTGCATATTCATAGGCTTCTGTTCTTTGAATGGCTTCATTGGTGGCAAACTTAAAAAATGGCAAGCTATTCGGGAACAGGAGAGGCAAAATATTATTTAACATTGAGATTATGTATGCTGACAATAAATAAAGTAAATCAGAAATAAAGTCAGAAACATAGATCTATTAGACACACAATATCAATAACTTCTACCCCTCAAACAAGGACAGAGTTCTCTCAAAACCAGCTGTGGCTAGTGATAAGGGGAGCAGTGAAACTCAGTCTCTCAAGCCATTAAACTTTCATTTTTGTATTTACAAAGTTGTGTTTAAAAAAAAAAAGCCAAACCTATGATTTGATCCAATTAGGACAAGCTTTGTTGTCTTTCTTGTGTAAACTCCAAAACCAACTTGGGCCATAAGGTAACAAAAATGAGCAGCATCCAGCAGGCCTTTAGAAGCTGTAGAGAAATAAGCGACAGAACTCAGGATATTTCTTCTCGGTGGTACATTGTAATTCAGTGTCCCGTACTGTTTTGGCTTTAGATTCAAATACCTTCATAACAGAGACACACTCGTATAAAACTGTTTCGCTTTACATTTTAGACAGCAATTGCTTGTTTTCAAAAAAAAAAAACCCAAGCTGAGCAATTAAAGCTTGCAGAAAGCTTTTCCTTCAGTCATCACCCTGTTTACTCCCCAAGAGTTACCAAGAGTGTCTCCCATGGTAGCAATGGTCCTGGATTCCAAGTCCACATTATTGGTCAAGTTGGATAACACCATTGCTAGATGAGGCCTCCAGTCTCCCCATTTCTCATCTCCACAGCACTAAAATTAGAAGAATTACTTAGTCAAATTAGTGACTGGAGTTCTGCATGGTTAAGTGTTTCAACCTAACAAGGAATAAAACAACTTATCTGGCAATTCTAGGAAAAGCACATGGAAAGATCACTGTTGTGAACTACACCACTCACTGCAGTACCTCTTTAGTCTCAACTGCAGTTCATACTTGAATCTTACCGTGGATGCAGCTGGCATCCTTCCAGACATCAGCTGGTAAACAGTCTGCAGAGGGTCATTAATTGGGAGGCTGTTGGCAAATCTACAGAGACATTATAGAGAAAAACAAAACACAAACATGGGGTAAGCAGTTAAAATATAACGCCCAGCAGCAGTTAATCTAGCTTAGTTTAAGAGAAGGAAGCACTGTTTGAAAATACTACACTGGATAAGCAATTGCCCAGCATTTAACGTTCAAAATCAAAACATTACTAGTTAACCAGATCTGTCACTCTGACACAGGTCAGTCCAACCCAGGAAAAACCCCAGGATTCTCCCCATGCCAGCTGACTAGACTTAGTACATGATTTCAATAGCTCAGGAAGCTGAGAGAAAATTTTGCTGTCTACAGACAAACCACGCACGAACACATCTGCTTGTTTCAGGCAAGGAGAATTAAGGGTGTAACAGAATTACTTGGCTTTAACCAAGCTGACAGTTGAGTTTTTGCAGTTTTTTCAAAGCCTGACTAACAGCATCTGTCGAGCGAGTCCATAGATGACACTGTTCAAACAGCCCTTAAATGGAATGAGTGGCAGAGAGTAACTTCTCAAGTTTAACTCTACAGCCAGAAGGCCCCAGAATAAAGAGTAACACATGACAAGTGAATACACAGGTAACATTAAAGCATAATTCTTGCATGAGGTACTAAGGATAACTCCTGACTTTGATATTAAGATTTCTCGGCACCAAGTCTCCCCCTCATTAACAGAACAGGTAGTCACACTGTACTAATCAACAAGCAAAAGAGTACCTGGTCATAACTCTCGCATGTGTTCTGCTGTCCATTTTGCTGGCAAGTAGCAGAGCATGACCCCACAAACCATGCTTCATGGCAGACTCCAAAGCATCCTAATTAATAAAGAAATTAGTTTCCTGGGAATAGCTTAACATACTACTCAAATAAACAAGGATTGTTTTACAGTAGCACCTCGTGACTGAATGAAAAAACGTTTGTTTAGATCAAATGCTAACACATTAATATAAAATTTCGGTTTATATTATAAACTGCAAGGCATAACATTTTTCCATATCAGTGTAATGCAATGCCATGAAATATTATATGCACTGCAAACTGCAAAAGTGATTTTAATTGATGCCTAGAGCTTTAAGATTGGTTAAAATATGTAAACAAAATAAGACACATGCAGTTATTTGGTAAAACAGTATAAACAGTCACCTTCTTCCTGCCATAAAGCAGCAATTCTCTGAATCTCTCTGTCTCTTTCTCAAGACTGTCAATTGTGGTTATAAGACTGTCAGTGAGAAATGAGAGCTGGGCTTCACCAGATTCCTCTTCCACTTGTTCCAAAGCCTCATTAGTGAAATCAATCAAATTTGCCTCATTAGGGGACTTCCCAGGAAGCCACACTGTTTTATGGTCTCGAAGCAAAAGCTCAGCCAGGT
Organism: Antrostomus carolinensis; assembly: GCF_000700745.2. NCBI lineage: Eukaryota > Metazoa > Chordata > Aves > Caprimulgiformes > Caprimulgidae > Antrostomus > Antrostomus carolinensis. The sequence continues at coordinate 17,458 of NW_010337044.1, read as the reverse complement.
CTGTTCCCACAACAGTCTATACATGTAGAGGGGGGAAAAAAAACCAAAAATCAATTATTTCAACATTGCCTTCATTTTATGTGTCACTTCAACAACAAGGTGTGAACATCAGCATCTCTGAGCACCTGAGGACAAGCGATCAGGTTACCTCTTCCATAAATGTGTGAATTATTTCAAGATAAGTCACTATACGCATATTACTGTCTTTTACATAAATATAATTTTGTGTATAAAATATTTTAGGACAGATAAAGATTCAAAGAGCGAGACATACCCCATTTTGCCTGCACAACAGTACAATAAAGTCCCAAAGCAGACTTGCAGATTCTTTGTCAATTAAATTTTCATTCTTAAAGCACTGTGTAGCTTTATTTTGTGCAAAATTAATAACATCCACTTTATGGGTGTCATCCCTAAAAAAAAAAAAAAAAAAGAAGAAAAAAGTTTTTAAGGAGACAAAAGTAAACATTCAGATCGTTATTGTGATTAGTATGAGGAATAGATTTAAAGTTCATGTATTATTTAAGCAGGTGGAAAGCCAAAAAATATTTTAAGTCAGCTTAAATCCTGTAATTTGCAATTAAAAGTTCAATGAAGAAATGAATTCTGAATGAAAGAAAGTTATTTCTGAAATCTGCAAAAACATACTTAGCAAGAGGACCAGGAAACGCTCTCATCTCTTCTTGCTCTGGAGAATGTTGTAACATAGTCTAAAACACAGATATAAACCGTAAGAAATACTTATAAACATTAATTTTGCTTTTTTTAACCCCAGACCAGAACATAACCCATGGTGTAATCAAGCCTACTGCTCTTAAACAAAACATATATGGTGATTTGCAACCTGCACAAGGATAACAGATGATGAAATCTACTTTACATGAAAGTCATTCTGTAGCAAAACATAAAAATCTTTCTCACATCTCCTTAATCACAGAATCATTTAGGTTGGAAATGACCTTCAGGATCATTGAGTCCAACTGTAAACTTAACACTGCCAAGTCCAATAATTTTCCTGATGCTGTCCTAGTACTTGTGTACAATTCTGCTCCCTTGTACTGATATTCTACCAGCAAATTCTACCCTCATCCTGTAAGCCCATCTCTCCATATATTTTACTTGAGTATTGCATTTCTTCGTAGCAGCACAAGTCCTAGTACTTGTGTACAATTCTGCTCCCTTCTAGTGATATTCTACCAGCAAATTCTACCCTCCTCCTGTAAGCCCATCTCTCCATATATTTGAGTATTGCATTTCTTCGTAGCAGCACAGAAAGAATGAAAATGTACTCGTGATATTTAATCCCCAGTCCATCTAGATAACAAGCAGTCCTTAGCCCTGCAGAGGATGTATGAGGACAACATTGTCTCTATGAACAGTAATAGATTAGAAACAAAGCAACGTAACTCCAGCCCTTCTAGGATGTAAGCATTTTACCTGAAAAAAAATATAAGGAGCTGGATGATCCGATAATTACTATATCATCTCTCAGAGGAAAAGAATTTTTAACGTTACTTATGATTACAGCCCAAACAGATAAATATAAAGATACATGCGTTGACATATAAAAACAAGTCAGAAAGCTATAGACCCAAGCTCCCTACTCCCCTTCCAGAAGAAAGGCCTGTATTCCACTACCTCTCTTTTAAACTTTACCTCCATACTGTGTATTTCAACCAGAGCTGGCTGTCCTTCTGAAGGCAGGTTTGGCAGCACTTTTATTAGGAAGCCGCCAGGACCAAACCTAGCACAGATATGAGGCACTGAAAATTTCTCAGGCGTTGAGGGCCTTAAAGGTGCTGAAATGGGAAGAAAAGATACAATAAGAACATGTAACCTGTCTTGCAACTAAGTAAACTTGTCAATTTATTTAACCAATTCAATAATCTTGCAATACTACCGGAACTTCAATTTCATTCAATTAGACTAAAGTTTATAAGCAACAATTAATGAGTTGCATTATAGTCCCAAAGATCTTCTGAAGATTTGTAACAACAAGAACAAAACTTTAAAATCCACTTATTTTTTTCAATGCAGAGGCTTTGATTGTTTGTATCAGAGACACTTCAACATACTCTGGAAAAGCTTTTCCAGAGAAAGTGTACATAACGGGAAAAAATATGCTGCTTTACAGTGTAAGAGGCTCAACAATTACATGAAAGGCATCTCATACGCCACAAATACTAACAGAAGTGCAAACTAGTACTGGTAGACAACCTCACAAGCACAGCGCCTTCCCTCCTCCTTCCCCAGTGGTGCCAATACCTTGTTCTACAGCTGACCATCCAGTTTCAGTCGGGTAGCCATAATCTGTAAAGGGCTGTTGTCCATCAAAGTTAGCAGCATATCCGCCATATGGATAATCTGTGTGGAGCGACGCTGCCTGCGCAGTAGTTTCATACGTATTAGCCGTTAGATCATGATTACTTCTATACAGCTGGCTCTAAATAGATCATATTAGTCATGGTTAGCAGAGAGCGCGAAGTTACACGAAGCAAGCAATACTGCAAGCATGGCTCACAACGGAAAGCATTCCTCCTTTGTACTGTTTGTAAACCACACCTCCTACATCACTGCATTTGAGAAAGCTACCTTGCAAGACACCTATTAATATAACTTAGTGTTCTCCCTCAGTTTTTTTAATATCATTTGATCTGTTCACATCCAAGTATCTTCAGTTCTCTCATGACAGAATGTCTATGTGCTTGTGTGAAGAATAACATTATAGAATGAGTGACAGGTTCAAGTGTTGCTGTATCAGCAGCTATGGATCAATGTTCACCTCTGCTGTAACACTTTCACAGAAAATCTCAACTGATTAAACCTGATGAATGCCTAAATGACTTCAGGTGCCTAGAGAATAATGCCTAAATGATCTCCAATACTACTTCTAACATGACTAAATGAATTGGAGTTCAGACTGGAAAACCATCTAAACTTCCAAGAAACATGATGAACCAACACATGAGACTCCAGCTAAAACAACATGTTCCACTAACAAAGACTGTACCTCAAAAATTACCCAAATATTCTGTGTTTCCCAGGTATCTGTACTTATGGCATAAGTAGATGAGTAATCAGTTAGATTTGGGTTTTGCTTTTATATTCAAAATAGCATCATACAAACATGGAGTTAGTCTTATAACAGATCTCAAGTTCAGTAATAGCATTCATGCTCGTGATGAGAAAAACAGCGTTAACACTGAAAGCCAGACACATTATCAGCTACAGCCAAGCACAGTAAGGGCAAAGTTCTCACAAACAGCAAACGGATTCAGCAGAGGAAATTTTCCATTTCTGTGTGTGTGGCAACCTGCACAGCTGAGTGCTGATTTTGGTTAAAGTTCTCTTGATAACTGTGATAAATATTAAGTTCAAAACCATATTATAAAACAGCCTTAATTTACAGAATAAGAGTTTTCAAAATAAATATTCTCCAAGCTAAACCCAGAAATATTTCCATGTTTCACCCACCCCTAACACAGAGAAAGACCCAACTCAGCTGAAAGAATACTTGATGTGACCATTTGAAACTCACTTGTTGAGAGCGAGAGCTGAAACTACTCTGGTGACTGTGAACACTGCGGGAGCTACGGAGACTGTGACCAGAATGCTCACTGTGGACACTGCGTCTATCAAATTCATCACCATAAGGATCTCTGTGGGGTTCAGATTCATCATCAAAACTTCCAGTAAAACGAGGATCATATCTCCAGTTATCTTCATAACGGTCATGTCTGCAGAACAGAGAAACATACAAAGCAAAAACGAACGTCACCCACATCCCTAAGGGAAGCGACTTCACTGCATACCTGTCAAGAAAAAAACTGTACCTAACTTCAGAAGAGCTTTTAGATTATTTCCTAGATTGAGGTTTTTGTTACAGTAAACTGACATTTCTTCTAAAAGTTCATCTATAATATTCAAGATCAAGACCTGGGAAAACCCACAGAATGTTCACCTGACAGGAAAACAAGTCATACTGCCCTAAAACCTTGTAAGAGTGATGCGACAGCTCATCTCTTTTTCCTCAATGACCTATGTTAAAACTACAGAAAGGACTAGTAACATATATCTGGGAAATAGGTGTAATTCTGCATTTTAATAGTCTGTTACAGGATGCATCTGCATTCCTAGAGAACGTTGAGAGGATTTTACTTACCAAGCTGCACGATACCCTGAAATTCTGATGCCTGATACAACCACCACAACAGTTCATACATGTTGAAGGCTTTGGGGCAGATCTTCAACAAATAAAGTAGCATTTCTGTTCTTGCACAAGCAAAGCCTCAGCCTTTGCCTTAACACTTAATGCCATAGCTAAACTTTTTGGGGACACATTTCACTATGGGGTATGAGCCCTGAAGAAACCAATGCCAGGTTCTCCACCTTCACTCAGACGTACACACTAGTTCTCTGATCATCATCAGCACCCAGGTCCCTGCTGTTCTAGATCTGGAAAGAGCATTGAGAGAACACGGATCAAATGGACAAACCTGTTGCCATATGGATACGCTTCTCTCTTCTGGTAAGGGTTGTGTTCAGCATCATACCAGTATCTCTGGTCATAGCTTCTAGGATCTCTGTATCTGGGATCGTAAGCTGATGAGTAACGTTCCCAGCGACTTGGATCTTTGGAAAATTAAAATAGTTTAGGTATTGAAAGCCATGGCCTATAACCTTTTACTACTACTCCTTCTTCTTTAACTACATGTTGATTTGGTACTGAAGCATGTAGCAAAACCAAAATACTGTACTTAAAGCTACATAAATATGTCCACCCATTTTCAGTTAAACAAAAACAACAACAACAAAAAAATCAATTTCACACCTTCCAAAGAAACTTCGCTATTATAGACAGGTACTCTTGAAGGGACAGTGTTTACCAGCGGCCAGACAAATCTTTTCTAATAACTTTAAAACTCAATCATAACATGATAATAACAAATATTAACAGAATCTTTGTGATCAGTCTTCAGAGAGTCAACTCTAAATGTCTCAGGATGTGGACAAATGTTGCTTAAAATCCGCCCAGGTGCTTTACAAGCAATTATCTTCAGATTACCAATGCCAGTATGTTTCTGTGAGTACTCACATATTTATGGACAAAACCAAATTCTAGTCATGAGTCAATTTCTGGTTACATCCACCCAAAATGTACTTTAAAAGTTTGCTTGCAGGTTACACACCAAGGATATACCCCAGTGAACAACAGGCTTGCAACACACTGAAGAAAACTATTCTGTAGACTTATTATGGTGTGCTTTCACAATGGAAAGGCAAATTGAAGGCTGGTAGTGAAAAAAAAACCTCTTTTTTTTTTATTTTTTTACTATTTCTACTCAATAAAAAACATACAGGAAGGATGGCATGGTATTAAGAACTGAAGCAGGCCCAAAGATAAATTTTTAGCAAGTATAACTTTATTCTTGCTGGCTATGGAAAGAATATCAATTTTATTAATAAGGAAAACCATAATAATTCTCTGATCTTAAAGTTGTTCTTCCCCATAAAGTTCTGTTTAAACCTGCAATTTTCTATAGAAAAATTCAGAGTTCATTTTCACACCTTACCTCCATAATCATATGAGTTTGGGTAATAGCCTGGATAATAATCACTCCATCCACTTTTGGTGTAATAATCTTCAGTATACCCTTGTCTGAAAAAAAGCACACAGTTATAAAAAGTTATTATTCCTCCTTCAATCTATTCTAAAGTCAGCAGGAGATACGAAGAACTATCTGCTACAACTGATTAGGTAGAGTTTCATATTTAAAATAAAGCATTTACAGGGAATACAGGAATCATAAAACAACCAATATATCACAAACTGTTTTATGCCATAAAAAGCTGCCAGCCTTTACTATACAATAATTCAGTGATTTTTATAAAATGCTTTGGTGATAAGTTTAATTACTTACAGACAATTAATCACAAAAACTACTGCTATAATTAGCATCCTTTGAACTGTCTCAACAGAGAAGTCAGTAACTTAACAAGTAATGAAATAATTGCTCCCTCAACTTTAACTGTGTCTTGTTATACATCTTATGGTGATGAAAAGAGGACGATCTGGAGAAGAGGCCATGAAAATGGGTCAGGACATGACCTAGCACTCTCACAGATAATTCTGAACAGAGGGATTCAGCCTCCAGGGCTGCCACTGTGGCACCTGTTACCAGCATTGAATACAGTCAGAAAAGAAAACCAAAATGCACTAGACTTTTCTTTGGATACCTGGCCAAAGAACTCAATATTGCATCACTTTGTTCGACTTGGAGCTGATGCCAATCTGTGGCTGGCAAGCACACAGAATATTAACATCGTAGGACTAGCACTACCGGAATCCCAGTGCTTTATTTTCATCCTGCACTCAGTCTGTTTCTCAGTCTCAGCTTTTCAAGAGATGCAGCAATGCTTTGAGTGTTATCAAACCTTTACACGTAATACTTCAGTGAATAAATGAGATAGCACTGAGATGCAATTGTAACAGAGCACATCACTGCACAACTCACTCCAGGTATCTTCTGGGTTATTACCCTTCTCAACAGGCTTGGATGGACAGGAGCGTGTAGGAAAGTCTTGTTTTTCATTTGAGCAAATAGAGACTGAATAGAAGAAAACACTCATTTACAGAGCCCATGTCAGAATATTGATTGTCCAAATGAGCAGAACAAGCACAAGAACCTGACTAAAACAAACACATCAAAGTAAGAGTCAGTGCATATGCCAAAGATAACTAGATGGAAAAAGAAAGATGTGGCCATTACTTGAAAAATCATGAGCTTTTATTATGTGCTATTTTTAGGACAGCACCCCACAATTTCTCAAAAAAGTTAGAGGACTAATGTTAGATGAAAAATGTAGTGTGTGTACATATATGTACGTACAGATATATGTATATACACATGTACATATATGTGTATGCATATACATGCATGTTTCTATCCACACGTGTATATACACACGTGTATACACTCACACACACACATATGTATACATACACACACAGGAGGTAAAGATATTTAATGCCAGTGTGGAATGATGGGAACTTTCACGCTTCTCTACAACTGATCGTACAACTGATAGTGCAAACTCCAAAGTGGTCAAGCCAGTCAAGTGATGCTCCTCCCTGGAACATGTGGGAAGTTTGCTAACACAGCACTTACCTCCGCAGAGGAGGAGATTTGATCTTATCAGATCAGGTTTATCCACCCAACCAATCTTCTCTGTCTCCTTCAGAAGGATATTATTTCCCTCCCCGCCACAAATAGTTTACAAAGGTGCATCATCCATGCTGGTATATTCAGGGCAGGTTTCAGACATGCTATCACACTGCCTTTGCCACTCTCAGGCTCTGCTGCCCTGCAGTACTGTACCACAGTCCACATCCGACCGCGCTGTCACATCAACGCTGACAGAGCTACTCGTAACGGGCTTTGATCTGCCCAATGCCACGACAGGAACTTCAACCTCTTATAAAAGTACTACGTAAGAAGAGTACGCACCAGGAAGTGCTACTAGAGGTTATTATCTCATTACAAGATCTCACAGTGCACTTGGAGTCATTTAAGAAGATAGAAGTTATCACATGCAGCTACAGCCATTGTTTTGTACTCCTCAAAGCCAATATGCACCTCCTATATGTTACGTTTTTAATCTCACAGTGCACTTGGAGTCATTTAAGAAGATAGAAGTTATCACATGCAGCTACAGCCATTGTTTTGTACTCCTCAAAGCCAATATGCACCTCCTATATGTTATAAGTGGAAGACTGCTCCATGAGTGAACTACCAACAACAACAGACAAATACTACAAGGGTTTCATCACTTCCAAACAGGTAAGTGGGGTTTTCTCTTGGAAATCTGCAAACTCACCCAACTAGATAATGCAACAGTAACATTCTGTCATTAATTTGAAGCTCATACAAACCACTTATGCAATAATCATCCGAAAGCAGTAATCCCTGGGAGGTAATTTGCTGCTTCTTGCTAGAGATTTCATTTTTGCTTTCTATTTCATATTTGCAAATAGCACCTGAACACATGGTTTCCCTCTCTCTCAATTTTTTTTATTTCATATAATCAGACAGACAAAGACTTTGAAGTTTTCCTAATTCGTGTGCAACCCGCATCAAAACCTGTGGTGAAGCCAGTGGGTGAAACATGCCCACACAGCATGGACCACAGTTTGAGAAAGCTGATCCACACAGTTGAAGTCATCATCAGGCAAATTAACCCGACACAGGCAAATTAACCTGACAGAGCACCAGGATGTTTTCAGTTGAACCATCATCTCTCTCTCCTGAAAATCTGAAATGCCGTGTACAAGTAGGCCACATGTACTGCTACTCCTGCAAGGCAAATCCCAGACTAATGTGCAAAAGTGCCATTTATCAGCAGAACCTGAGGCCACTGCTTACCTGCTAGCCAGAAACTAAACGAGTATTGATTAACAAACCCATGGCCTACACTGCTCTTCCACAGCACACGTGAAAAAGCTAACCTCAGCGCTGAGTCCATCCGACTTCCTGCCTGGCAGAAATATCAACAACCACCCAGAGACCTGAATGAAAGGAGCACAAAGGCTTTTGCAACAGAAAACTCTGCTAAATCGTGTCCTTTTCAGATGTGGCATTCGATACTGTCCGTTCCTATGGCAGCACACAATGAGTTTTATGCTATAAAACTTCAACAGGCATCACAACACTCGCTGCTTCGGGGCACAGCAGATCTTTACTCAGTTTAGGAATTGCATACCTCGAAGGCGGCCTGTCAGAGCAGTGACTAGCCCTGGAACTAGGACGTTCAGGCTCAGAATACCGATAGCTCCCAGGCTCCATATAAGCAGTACCGCTGCTATCGTAGTGTCTGTACCGTGGGTCATACTGTCCATAGCTATCGTCCTAGAAAAGAGATTGACATGTAAGGTAAGAGGCACCCCACCTCCAATAATAAACTTTTAAAAACAAACAAACACTGTACAGGCCACAACTGCCGTATCTGAAGAGATGCAGATCAATACAGCACAGTATAGCTTTTGATAACCGCTGTGGCAGGTTATATTCAAGTCTATTAATATCCTAAACTTAAGAAAAAGCCATTACATCTGGACTAACAGCATTTCAACCACTCTGTTCAGCTGTCAATAATTCAGGCAGCAGATGGGAAACAAATTTGAACACCTGTACAGCTAAGGCAGTTTGAACTGCCCACTTTTTCCAAAGAACCAAACAAATTGCTATCAGCTGACATCTGTGCCAACAGGAATCGATACTGGCAACTACTTTAAGTTTTTATAATCTTTGTAATATAAGTTTTGTTACTGCTACCTGGTGTACATTCCTTACAATTAAATACTTAACATGAATGCGATACTGAATGTTGATCACGACATGACTGTTCAAAGCCGTAATTCAAAGATGAAAATTACTAACACATACTGAAGAGAAAGGAAGCAAACAAAAAAATTACCATGTAATAAAGATGAGCTGCTGTCCTGGGGTCTGCAGGAGGATAAGGTGGTGGATACGGAGGCTGGTAAGCATCGTAAGGGTGTCTATAGTAGTAGTAAGGGTTCTGGGGTGGACCAAAGGCATCCTGAGGAGTTTGAGGCAGGGGGGGACGCTGCAGGTCTTGTTGCATGTTTGGCATGACTGATTGACTCGTGGTGGTAGAAGAGGCTGTGGAAGTTGGAGCACTCGATGGCTGTCCAGATGCTGGTGGTTTATCAGGACTGGTCTGATCGTACCCTGTTGTCAGCTGTGCTGAACTCGCCTCTTGGGGACCCAGAGGATGAGGACGGTCACCCAGCACCTGGTTCTCACGCTGCTGTGATGCCTGCATGGCTTTAGTTCCTGCAGCCATCTGGTAGTTTGAAGGAACTGAGGACTGCCCCGATGATGTTGGTTGCTGCACCTGAGCTGCCTGCATTTGTGGCTGAGATGGCAACGCTCCCTGTACAGTGCTCTCTGATACAGCCTGATGCTGTACATCTTTTGTCACCTGTTGATAGAAATGTTGTTTGTCATGTGTCTCAGGACCCACCTGACCAGCGCTACCAGCTGACTGTTGAGGATATACTGGACCACAAGAAAGTGACTGATTATGCACCTGCACAGAATTACTTGCACTGCTTTTCTCCAGCGTCCGTGATACTGTGAAGTCGAGCACTCCAGCAGCTTCTTCTTTGCTATTTGAATGATCTGCAGAATTATTAGCCTGTACTACAGAATTAACAGGGGTGACTAGTGCACTTGCACTTCCACTGGGGAGGTTTGTCCCAGGAGAAACGGATGAGTTAGACCCTGGCTTGCCAGCAAATTCAGGAACAAAACCTTCCACATTAACATTCTTTTGCCCTTCTGGAGCCAAATTAAGCGGAGTTTTCACAACCAAGTTTGCAGGTTGATTAGAAGCAGTATCAGAGGAATTAACAGGGCTTTGTAACAAATTATGTTTTAACAGATGAGTATTTGGAAGTGCGTTAACTAATAGAGATCCAACTTGCATCACAGGTAATGGCGTGTTTTCCCCAGAAATGATCCCACCAGCATGTGAAGCTTGGGGACCCATTCCAGGCTTGTCCCCAACCCCACAGTCCTTCATTGGCTGATTGTTTTCATTGCTGCTTAGCTGATTAGATAGAGAAATAGAAAAATTAATTGGCTGAGCCAAGTTATAGCTTTGATTAGGCTGAGCAATCAGGATAGGCTGATTTTGCAAAGATTCTGTAGGTGGAGAAGACAGTAAACTTGCATAACCAGAACTTGCCTGAGACTGAAGTGCCTCCTCTTCTCCCATTTTGGGAGGATTCTCAAGATTTTCAGAAGATATATTCCCACCTTGTGAAAGCTGCACAGAAATAGTCCCTGGTTTACTTGGCTGTTGATTACACAGGCCTTCTTCTGGTGGCTGAATGACTTCTACAGTTTGTTTGGCAGGTACATACACTGCTGGAGCAGCAGGAGCTAGAAGAACATTTCCCCCAAAATTAGGTAACTCATCGTGAGCCCACAAAGTTGTTGCTGGGCTATCACACTTCTTAACTGCTCCCTGAGCTCTCGTTGAGGATCTTCTCTCAGATACTGATTGTATGTTTGCCATAACAGGTCCAGAGTGCAACATATTTCCAGCTTCACCAGTGACTGCAAGAGGCAGTGGGTGTACCTGAGGCATAAAAATAGTTTCCAGATTATCTGGTGGCTGTTCAAGATTGCCTGGGGACGCAGCTGGCACAGCTGTGTTCTTCTTGATATTCTTTTGGTTGGAGTGGTTCTCTCTTAATTCAACCACCATCTTTGCTTGGTCAATCTCTGCGGGTTTTATACCAACTCCATGAGACCTCACAGGTTCAAAGGAACTATTTGCACTTGTCTGAAATACTCCTGTAGGCTTAGGAGGACTTGGAGTTGGAGGCTGAGATAGATTACCATGGTAGTTCTTGCCCAGGTTTAGCTCACTTGAATCGCCTCCCAAAGGAGAGGAGTCAATCTGTTTGAAGAAGCTAGCAGAAGATTCTTCATCAGGCTTCCCACTTTCTTGCTGAATAAATGTGCCGACTTGCTCTTGAGGTCTTGCTGAGCTAGAAGCGCTCCTATGGCTAATGCTGCTATAGTTTGAAGATACACTATCTGGTCGGACAGGATGAGGTAATGAATCAGGTGCCTCCAAATTTGGTCCTCCTTCAGCATGGCTCACAACAGCATTCTTTGGAAGCATCTGACCTGGAAAAGATCCGTATCTGTACGGATCAGGACCGGCAGCGGGGGATGAAGCACTGATGTTCTGTGGCTCACTGGGCAGCACCTCCTGATTCTGAATGCACTCCAGGTTCTCAACGTTTTCATACTGCGACCCACCGCTCCCAGACATGTCACCTACACGGGCCTTGTCACCACTAACAAACAGAGAGTGCTTAGCAGCCCCTGTCTCCTGCCGATTTCCAACTTTAGGAAAGTACTGGACATCCATTCCTTTTGGTACCATCTCATGGGCTGAACCTGTACCAGTCTGTGTCTGAGAGAGAACATGAGTTGCAACCCGCTGAGGATGCCCTGGCTGGTGATACAAGGATGCAGAATTTGGCTGACAAGCATCAAACTCTGTTTTCTCAACTATGGAATTTTTTTCAGATGAAATGATTTCTTCGTTTTCAGTCTCATCCCCTTTGAAAAACATGGAGAGAGTTCCTGAATCTTGATCTGTAAGAACAGGTCTGTTTGATGTTTCCGACATATCTGGAGATTGGTTTTGGGGGTTATTTTCCTGAGCTGTGGGAATGACAAAACTGGAGTCTTGCAATGGTGGCTGTGGGTAAAACTGTTCCTGGTAGGGTTGATTTAACCAAGCGTTAGTCGTTTCTGCGTTCTGCCTAAACACGTTTCCAGGCGGGATGTTGTGCACGTGATGACTATTTGCAGAGCTGTTCTTCCAGTTCTTTTCACAACCAACAGGTAAAGGCGCTTGCATGATATTTTGTGGAATACCTTGGTGTACAAGACCCTGCTGTAAATTTGGCTGTGGAGGAGGATGAGAAGTGCTAACAGAAGACTGAGAAACATTATGAACATCAATCTGAGAAGACGGCTCAGGACAGGGCATGAAATTTCGAACCGGAGACTGCAGGTTACCTTGAACAGGCCTCCACTGAGACACAGGATGCTGAGGAGGTGGAGGGAAGAGTGCTGTTGTAGTGGGTCCTGAAGGAACATCATTTGGATCTCTACTACCATCTTGTCTACCTCCAGGTTTATTTGACATAGACACCATTCCAGGGTGCACACTAAAAGAATTTTCAACTGCAGCTCCTGTATTATAATGCAACGGTACTGCAGGCCCACGGAGTCCAAGCTCTGCATTGGGATGCTCTTCTGTAGTACTATTTAGAACATACCCTGGGGACGGCGAGGGAATTGGAACATTAGAAAACGTACTGTGATTTACTCCTGGTTGAGAAACAGGGGTGGATAGAGACGTATGCGGTCCATGAGGATTGTCCCCTGCACGTGATGGTGAAGTATGCATAACGGCTGGCTGCGGAAACGCCGCTGGGGAAGAACTTTGCATAACCAATGCATTGCCCTTGGATGGATTATCTAAATGGGAACCCTGTGGAGTCTGTCTGCCAAACGCAAAAGGGTCTGTCACAGGCTGTACTGGGGCAGCTGTTGCATTTGCTCGTTTACTGAGCGAGCTGTTTCTCCAGTACATGTTCCGAGCAATGCCTGCAGGAGGTGGAGCTGCTGCTCCTGCTGGGACAGTCTGTGGAGGCTGCTGCATGATGACCTTCTAGCAGGGTCAGGTAGGAGGTGACAAACTAGTAGTGGATGCTGTAGACAGATTCCTTCTTCCACCCTGCTAAGGCAAAAGAGATGACAAGTCAGTTTCCTTTCTCACAATACATGCAGCACATAAGCAATTTTTATTTTAGAAACAAAATTACCCAAAGACCTTGAAGTGAGAAATATCTCTCTATTCTCCAGAATGCATACACCATTTACACATAGCATTGTGTTTCTAAATCCAAGCCCAGTGCTGATGAAGTTTAATGCTGTGTGGCTACAATGCACATTATTTAACAACCTTATCAACAAATAGCTCCAAGAAAGAGTAATGAAACGCAACTTGGTCCTGTACAAACACTAAAATCTCAGACTCTTAAAGCACCAATAGTATCATACTGTTACATTTCCCCAAATTTGTTTTTCCCCAAATTTGTTTTAATGCCTCATAGACAAGACAGAGCAGCAGTCAGCCTACAATAGAACCTGCAAGCACTATGGCAAGCTGAATTTAATTATAAAGAGTTGAGAAATATTCTAACTCTAATTCTGTCAGAAATTACCTTCAGCTCTGTTGCACCGTTGCTTAGTGTGAATGGACCTTTTTCCAGGTAAGATAAGAAGCAAGCACCTCAAGAAAGAATTCATCAGGTGTTATTCCCCTCAACAGAACACGGCCCATTTTTGTTTTCATAAGGAAAACATCATGTAGGACAGCAGTGCTATTTATTTTGAGAAAGGCAACTGGGTTTTCATCACATATATTCTCTCTTCTAGATGAGAGCTGCATAATAGTGAAACTGCATTTAAGAATATAAAAGACAATCAACTCCTCCACATCTATCAACTAATCAATGTTCTTCCTTTAACACCAGCGGGACTTTGGCACAGTATCAGAGTTACAGCTTTATTTCAGGGTGGAAAGGACAGGCATGGAAGTATTCCAACTCTGCCAGTAAGAACTCCAAACAGTACTAGTTAGGAATTTGTTACACAGGAAGTTTGATAAATTAATTATGAACATGTATTTTTCAATTTTATCACCCCTCAACAATCTGGGGAGGAGGGAAGATGACAGAACTAGAGTTGTTCTTCAGTACTTGTCCAGTTCAGCTCAGTGAAGCTCAGCATCGTGTGACAGTCTGGTTTTCTAACAGTACACAACAAATATGGTCTATAGCACGTAGGGTGAAGTACCCATGGCAATTGTTTCATACCAGACACATTTCTGCTTATGGAAGACAGACAAAAGCTGTGCAATTTTTTTTTTTTTTTTTAAAGATTCAGCATCTGTCAGCAAGAGTAATGAAACTGGAAGCCAGAAAAGTCAGATGTTTGTAAACAAGCCAAAATTTTAATAGCTATAGAGAAGTTCAAATGCAAAACACTTCTGGTTTCTGGTTAACAAAAATACATACTGAGTGAACACTGCATAACTACATGTATTTCATAAAGATTTATAACTAAAAAATTCTAATAAAAAGCATACTGACCAGCACACCGCACAATCTAGACAGACTTTATCAGACCAGTACAACTGACTCCAGGGAAAAATCTCTTCTACTCATCACTGCAGAACCCAACAGTCCTACAAACAACTCAGGCCCCTCTCAAGAGGGCCTGAAGAACCAGTGAACAGAGACAGGGTCTCTCAATCTCTCCCCCATACCTATCTATTTCACAGCCATATCTTAAGACTTTGTAAATTTGTTAAAATTTGTGTGTTGTTAAGAAGAGCAAGAAAACCAGAAACTGACATCAACAGAAAAGCATGAAACAGAAAATTTCATTAGTTTCATGCATGACTTGCATTTGTCTTCAACATCATTTTTAAAACACAGCTGCCTGTTGAATTCCTATAAAGGAAAACTTACAAAAGGCTTTTAGTGCTTTGCAATCTTTCCTCCTATTATCACACCGAGGTGAAGGTTTTCCAGGTGGCCACACTTACTGCCAACCAGGTTACCAAAAGACCCACCTCAGTTTCCACATGCTTAAGGAACCCCAGGCTGTTCTGGACATCCCCATTTATTTTTCATCATGTTCTTTACTCTATTAATATAATTGCAAAAACTCCTCCCTCCCTTCCAAATAAACTGGTGTTTTTATCCAACATACTGCAAAGTGGGGAGGAAAAAAGCCAGTTAAAACATCTGCCAAGACAGTCACCTCCTGGAAAGCACTAATTTAACTGAACCAAATGTTGTTATCTACCAAATAGTTCTGCTCTTAATAAAAAAAAATTGTTTTTTTAAATACAGTTGGGCACAAAAGCCAATTATTTTTACAACTTGAATACACACTTTCAAATTTCTAATGCAGACTTCACTCCTTACAGTGTCTTATCAGATGTACACAGAGAAAAAAAAACCCTATTAATTTCCCACATTTCTGTACCAACCAGGACCAGTAATTAGCTAATTAAAATGAGCGTAGAGCTCTACTTTAAAGCGATGGCCTCCCATTCCTATAACAAGATCTCTAATGTTGCATTACAGAAGTTCAATACGAGGGTATCAGATTCCTTACAGAAGGAAAGTTAATATTAACAGACCGCACACAGTAGTAAAAGCACACAAGATTTGAAGAAGTAAGTCCAAAAATAATGAACGTGGTGCCCGTGTCAGGTAATTTAAACAGAAGATAACGACTCAGTGATACTGATCCTCCCTGCCCTCAATCCAGTTTTAACAGAAACGCTGCTTTTGAGAAACTTATACATGAGAAATAACGACCTGAGTTAAGAGCAATCCATCTCTACTTTATCTCGTTTGGAAATTCTTCACTTTCAGCAGGTTTATTAATAGATAATGCAGAGCAGCCTGCTAAACATTAGTCACCAGAAATAACAATTGCAAAAGGTGTTCCCAGACCTGCCAAGAAAATGTTACCAAAGAGGAAAAAAAAAAAACCAAAAAAAGACTAAAACTACCCCCTAGGCAAGGCCATCCATAAATTTCACCTGATGAGCTCTATAGCTGCAGTTTTAAACTCCTCTGTGAAAATTTATCTGCATGAAGGAATAGTTTATTGGGGGAGAATTAATTTAATCCTAACTCCAAGGGACATAAGCTACATAAATTACATTTAAACAAGAATAAGTATGCACACAAAGCAGTTCACAGAGTACTAACATTAATTCTTATGTGTGCCTATGTCTCTATACACATGTATTTGCACACACATGTGCTCGTACCAAACCATAAATAACATGTTCACATACACAGATTTCTAACAACGAGAACAAAGTGAATAAAAAACCCACTGCAATCTCAAAGACAAGAATTGGTGGAAAATGAGATTTGCAACTTTAAAATGTGTATCTGGGACACCAGTTTTTTGAGACTTTTTTCTGTGTAGGCAGCTGCACATCTGCAAACACGTGGCTGACACACTGAACACATTCTACATCCTCAGTCCTGCTGATGGCTTCCCACCGGCTTTCTCATAAACGGCACCATCGTGACAAGTGTTATTCAGCCAAAAAAGCTCTTTGGGAATCCCAGCATCCCAGAATTGCCTTGATTGGAAAAGACCTCTAAGATCATCGAGTCCAACCACGAACCCAACACCAACAAGTCCCAGACTAACCCACGTCCCTCAGCACTATGTCTACACGACTCTTCAATCCCTCCAGGGATGGGGACTCCACCACTGCCCTGGCCAACCCCTTCCAGTGCCCGAGAACCCTTTCAGGAAAGAAATTCTTCCTCAGCTCCAATCTCAACTGCCCTTGGTGCAACTTGAGGCCATTTCCTCTTGTCCTGTCACTTGTTCCTTGGTTGAACAGACCCACCCCCACCTCTCTCCACCCTCCTTTCAGGGAGTTGGACAGAGCCAGAAGGTCTCCCCTCAGCCTCCTTTTCTCCAAAGAATTAAGGCGCAGAGTTCAATATGACCAACAGAAAACAGTAGCATTAAACATCCCCGTTTGTTTTGTACGGGATACTGACTGCCAGCCCACCACACCAGCCGGCCCTGAACACCTCCAGGTAACTGTACTACTGAGTCAGCACCAGTTGCTCCTCCAGTAAAGCAGAGACCTCCGACACCTGGCAACTCGAAATAACAACACCGAGTTATGAGAAACATTGTGCCTCATCGAGCGAAACACACGGTAACGAGCGTCAGGCGATGCTTGTGGCCGCACGATCGCTTTTTCTCTCCCCAACCCC
>NW_010337043.1:0-3555 GCF_000700745.2 Antrostomus carolinensis | reverse complement strand
CCGGCCCAGCCCGGGGAGCGCTGGGCGCTGCCCAACCGGCCCCTCCTCGCCCTTCGCCGGCACCGAGCGGCTCCTCTCAGCCGCCTCATCCTCCGCGGACCAGGCTGTGCCGGTGGGTGGGAGCGTTCCCGTGGGACCTCACCTGCCGCAGCGCTCAGCCAGGTGAACTGCACAGAACCGGGAAACTTCGGGAGCAGGAATTCCTCTTTTACAATAGGAAACAAGCGGCCGAGCTCTGCAGCTGGTTTATTTTTACAACATCTTATAGCATTTTATATATTTAACATCATAGCATTACTTATACATTATTTATTTATACTGTTTTCCTCATAGGAACCCACTGTAGTCTCTGCTATACGGCCACAGATATTACATTCATATTCCACTCTTTACATGGAGCTTCATTACAAATTAATATTTTCCATGCTCCATTAGGTGATATAACTGTTACATTAATGTCTGTTAGTGATAATATCTTACGTTAATTTGGTATTAAAACACCCTTAACAAATGGTTTGGAAATCAGGGATAATATTGCAAATATGCAAGAAATACTCAGTTTTTCAGGACTGAATTATTTCATAGTCACTTGCTGAAAAATGTCTTGACATTGCTCAGATGTTTTTGTGCTGTGCTTTTTTTCTTAGTACATTTTAGTGTTCACAAAACCTCCTGTTTTGACATCTCTTGAGGTTGAAGTCCTCTGTTTAGCCACAAAACACGTATAGGATGGACAGAGGTGGTGCTAATTTCATCCTATCTTGCCATCAATTTTATCATAATATGGTTTGGGGTTTTTTTTGGGGGGGTTGTTTGTTTGTTTGTTTGTTGTTTTTTTTTTTTTTTCCAGAAATTGCCCTTTAGGCATGTTACAATTTCTTGACATCAGTAGTAATTTATATAAAATGAACTCTCCAGATTACATACCTCTGGGAAAAAAAATGATTATTTTGCAGCCATATTCAGAGTTTTAAACTTACCCTAAAAGTTAATGTCAGTGTAGGTACCCTAAGTGTGTTAATGTCAAAGGTATCTAAAACCATACAAAAAATTAACGAATATCATTTTTTCTCTAATATAAATCCATTTACTTCAGCAAAGAGACTGTGAAGTTACAACAGGAACACATTTTTGCCATAGAAGATGAACTATGTGTGGCTTTGACTAGGTCTGCAAGTGTTTTCCTGAGCGGAGAATACTGAAAGGTTTTCATATTAATGGAAATAGGATCGTCTGTTTTTAGTCTGCTTGCTAATATTGTCAACATGTTTACAGTCTTTCAAACAGCTCCAAATAAGAGGGCATGCTCAAACCTGTGAATCACTGTGACAATCTTCAAAGCAGAGATACAAGAAGAAAGTACCTTGAAGAAGTACCTGTCAAATACGCTTCTACCTTGCCAAGGAAAAGAATGCTTTGATATAGAGACTTGTACCACCAGAACCAGTCACAGCTTCACAGAATCCCAGAATGGCCTGGATTGGAAAAGCCCTTTAAGCTCATTGAGTCCAACCATGAACCCAACACTGACCAGTCCCCGACTAACCCATGTCCCTCAGCACTGTGTCTACACGACTCTTCAATCCCTCCAGAGATGGGGACTCCACCACTGCCCTGGGCAACCCCTTCCAATGCCTCAGAACCCTTTCAGCAAAGAAATTCTTCCTCACATCCCATCTCAACTGCCCTGGGCACAACTTGAGGCCATAACCATTTCATGAAGAAATTTGAGTACAACTTAAATTTTCGCTGCTAGAAAACAGAAAGGGATTGGTAATACAGGTGCCTCATCTGCATCGTTGATTCCTTCAGTTTGCAGTCATCAGTTTGGTAAACAGGAAAACACTGCAGAAAGATCCTTTGTTATCAGTTTTCTGCACAGAATTCCCCTGGGAATAACTATAAAGTTCTGCTAAATTCAAAATTGACTGGATAGTGTAAGTAAATTAAGGAGAAACAGGAAAATATCTTGCAGGAAGTCTATTTGAGTCTCACACGCACCTGTTACTTTCAGAGAGGATCCTGTTGCATTGGGCAGACAATTCTGTGCTCAGAATGGATTCACTCTCTTAATTCAGTTTTCCAAAACATAGAGCTTATATTATCAACAGTCACAGGGTCAACATGAGAATTTCTTAAGGCAAAACTGGACAATCTCTTTCCAAAATATGTTCCAGCTCAGCAGAAATTGTCAGTGTGATGCCAAAATTACTACACGGGTCTCAATGGCCTGTTTTCTGTAGGTATGATGTAGATCAGGCTACATTTCAATAACTCCTCTTTTTGGCCCTAAAATCTTTATGAATTTTAAAATTTGAGCAGCTGTTAACTCTAGCTTCTTTTTTTGTTTTTTTAAGAAAACAAAATATTAGAATATTTATTGCTATGATATGTTTAATTTCCTGTCAATATAGCCATATTCATCTGTATACAGTATATTTGCCTTCCCTCTTCTTCTAGTAAATAAATGGAAAAAACATATTTGATAAAAACAGAAAGAGTGTTCAATATACTTCCTCTGCAAGAATCATATAACCACTTTTAAGCAATAAACCATCTGCTTCTCACTACATTAGGTAAACCATATTACTTTGGAAAAAAAAAAAACAAAACAATAATAATGGGAAATTTGACAACAGTAATAAAACTTCCAAACTATTGATACCAGATTCCCTTGTTATTCTTTATTTGCTGGCTGGAAAGTAGGCTTTGAAACAAAATTGCCCATTGATTTTCCTAATGCATTCAGGGAATTTGGTCTGTATATTCTGTGTAACATTCTTTTGTTTGAAGAAAACAGTCCAGCAACATTGCAAATGGGACTTGTTTTGCCATTGAGGGACACTGACTGTGCTGGTGGAGGACAGACAAGCTCAAGTTCAAGCACACAGGAGAGCACTGGAGTGCAATCCAGGCAATGATGTGGAGAAGTATTCCACTGAGAAAAGACATTTTATTCTTTTGTGCTTCATCATCTTCTTCTTCTCCATCGTCCCATGGTAAAATTTGCCTTACAGAAATATTTGAACGTAAGGTTAATTATTAAAAGAGTTGTTTTGCCTTGCAGAGATATCTGATGGGGTCACTCAGGATGTGCTGGCAAGAAGGTCAGATTCATAAAATTATAGCAGTGATTATTATGCCATCTTCATTTTTTCTGTGTGATTTTTGGTCCAAGCTGGTCTTGCATGTTGCCAAGTGACTGGTGACAGGCAAAGCTTTTCTTGAAGGCATTCTCAAGATGGCTTTTTCTTTATCTTAGCATCTGTGCAAAGCCCTGCTATTATTAGGTCTTTGTAATGCCTTGGTTAAAACCTCAGAGATTATACTCCTACTTTATACTCCAATAGCCTCTTCATTCACAATGTTTAGTTAGACTAAATATTTGCTTGGAGGACTGGCTGTGCAGTGACTACAGAGATATTCCCAGCGCATGACTAGAGCCAAATTTTTTGTTGCCTTAATATTGTGAATAGAAAAAGAGATATAATAATCTGAAAGCTAGAAAAAGAAAACTCAGGTAGGCCATGTCCCGATCCGATATCGGGGATAATT
>NW_010337042.1:19768-29512 GCF_000700745.2 Antrostomus carolinensis | reverse complement strand
ACCCATCCAAAACAATCTATCCCCATTTTTGCTCTTTGGCCACGGGTCAGCATTTCCCTTCTGGCTTGAGAAAGGCTGATAAGATGTCAAAAGCTGGGCTGCAGCCAGGTAATCGGGTCACCGAGGCAAAATTCAATCAAATGTCTTTTCGGTCAGTGTCACTCTGGCCCCAGCAGCTCCCAGAGCCACAGCTGCCTGGCAGCTCTTGTCCCTCTGATAAGCTCAGGGTTGATCTGTATGTAGTTTTGGCACCTGTTTAACCATTTCTGTCTTGCTGTGTGGGTTTCCATGGTGTGCTTGCCTTGCTCTGCTCACGTGGTCCCCATTTGGGGCTGCCCTGCCCTATCTCTGGTGGAGCTCCTGGCTCTCAGTGGATCTGTCTCACAGGATATTGAGCCATCCTTTGAGTCCTTCTGAACTGATGGGGTCTGAACCATTAGGCACCAAGAGGTGACACAGCTTGATGAGGCTTTACACGAAGGACTGCTTCTTTTTCTCCAGTTTAAACCTGTCACCTTCACTTAATATCCAGAAAAAAAACAGCAAAGGGACTGCGTGGCTCATGTGGCTCAACAGATTTCAAAGCAATCCTTTCTTCTGCTGTCAGTGACTGAGTTTTGCTCTCCAGACTGACCCTGTCAGGAAAATTAGCTTCTGCTAGCATCTAATCCGGAGCCAAAGCTGGAAGAGGAGACAAGTCCATTTTCCATTGGGTGCATCTTAATATTTCATTGCCAGGATTGCACAAGCCGTGGTTCCCCTGCTTTAGAAAATGGCATAAGAAGGATGCAGATCCCAGAAAAAGGCTTTCATAATTTACATCCCCAGAGTATTGTTTGTCAAATAAAACTGTAGTAAATGCTTGCTTTCCATTTCTAAAATGCACTAGCAATAAACTGAAAATACAATAGGATACACATATTTGGCAAGCTCTTTCCAAGGTTTTTGTATCAGACCCACTGCTGGATTCAATAACTACAGATTATTTGAATTTTTCATGCAACTTCTTGCTTCTTAAAAATGTCTCTTTTTTTCAAAATCAAAACCCCCAAAATAATTTGTGAACACACTTAAGGTATTTTAAGTTTTCTTCTGAAATTTTTCATGTAGTGTGAAATTGGATTTTTTTTTTTATTTTTTTATTTTTTTTTTGGGTAAGCAGAAAATTTTGTTCTTGTTGGATTAAAACATCTCCAGCATTTCTAGTTAAATGAGTATGTAACTGAGCCAGAGCAAAATGGAAGTAATTTCTGAACGTCCTTCTCCTCTGGCGCACTGGAATAAAAGAAGCGGTTGGTATTCAGCTGCTCTACCCATTGCAGCTTGAGCACTGTCCAGACAGATACTTTCCCAAATTAAGTCTTACAGCACCCAACGGTGAAGAGAGAAAACCAGGAGCCTGTGGTTAAAGGTTTTTTTTCCCTAAGGCTTAGGGATTATTCACTTGCACAAAAGTTGGCTGCTGGGATTCTCAAAAGTGTTATAACTTTTACTGAAATAGATAATACATCTGGGAATGGTCCATTGGGCCACGTGGCTGTTTATTGCAATTCCCTGAGCGTGGCTTGGAGGACATCAGAAGCATTGCAGCTCATCCTTCTGATTTTCCTCCTTAGTCAAGCTTTGAGTTCAGTTTCTTTCCTCAAATATGTTGTTTCAAATGAACGAAGCAGTCATTGCTCATCCTAATTGACTGTAGCAAAAGTTAACAGTGCTAATTGTCTCTCTCACACATCCTCTCTGGTTTTATCTGCTGCTATTGAATGAAGTGGGGTGGCCATCAGCTGAAAGTCCTACGACGTGGTGGATTTCTGTGCTAAAACCTCTCCTGTGCAATGAGGGGATTAATAATAGGTGATGTTGTTAGCTGTAAATCCAGGTTCCCAGGCTGGCTCCGCTTCTGTACGTGATTGAATGTTCCCTCTTCCTGGTAATTTCTGGCTAATGCCACCCCACCC
Organism: Antrostomus carolinensis; assembly: GCF_000700745.2. Lineage (NCBI taxonomy): Eukaryota > Metazoa > Chordata > Aves > Caprimulgiformes > Caprimulgidae > Antrostomus > Antrostomus carolinensis. The sequence continues at coordinate 27,554 of NW_010337042.1, read as the reverse complement.
ATTGCTGATCTTCTTTTATAACGGGCTGCTGATAAAGGCAGATCTCACCAGCAACCTACGTGATGTGTGTCTGCTGCACCCTCAGGGTCTGTGTTGAGGTCTCCCCAGCTGTGGGCATGCAGCTCTCCTGTTCTTACTGTGTGTCTTGGTTGCCCTTCCATGCTTGGTCACCACCACGCATGTCCCATGAAGGTTGTGCTGTTAGGAAAACCTGTGCTTTGAGTCAAACACACTTCTCCTTTACCTGGTTCCCATCATTGGCAGGTTATATTTTTAAAGGTCACACAGGCAGAGAGTGAAACTCGAGCATCCTGCCTGTTGCAGCTCCAGGCTGCTGCTGAAGATGTGTCCTTTCTCCCTGGGAAAGGGACAATTCCCAACCAGAAGCACAACCACTTGGGAGAAAAAAATGCAGGAAGAAGAGAAGAAAAATAGCATAGCAACATTGCAATATGTAACAGTCCTGCAAAGATGGTCACTTCTGGCTCAGCCTTCATTTGCTGATTAATATTACTGGTGCCTCCTTGCTGCAATATTTAACTTTCCTGCGGCGCTCTGCCTTCATATGCCATGAGTTTCTTTATCATTTATCTTTGCAGATGTGGATATAGAGGCAGTAAAAAGGTGAAATGCCTTTGCTAAGGTCACTGAGCAGATGTAGGAATTAGGAACAGAAGGTATTTTCTCAGATAACTTTCTCCTTTGAAGCAGAGCAAGGCAATGAATTTTGACCAAGGCTTTCCAGATGGTTTTAGAGGGGCCAACACAGCAGCTCCAGCTCTGTTACATGCTTACCATTTCCACTGTGCACTTTTCTGAGATGCTGAAAGAAAGGTAAGAGTCAGGACTGCCCCACAGGCAAAAAAACCTGTTATCACATGGATCTGGAAAATATAACTTTGGAACAAGTGTTCTGGGGCTTAGTGGTGCCACCTGAGTATCATGCCCAGTAGATGCCCCCTCCCTGGAAGTGTTGAAGGCCAGGCTGGATGAGGCTTTGAGCAGCCTGGTCTAGTGGAAGGTGTCCCTGCTGCTGGCAGGGGGGTTGGAACTAGATGATCTTTAAGGTCCCTTCCAATCCTAACCATTCTATGATTCTATGATCATGTTGGGCAAGACATGGGGTCCCATGTAGTACCTGGGGGTTTTGGGTGCAGGATGAATCCAGCATGCACCAAAATACTCCAATGGACAGATTTGGAGTGAAAGAGTTTTGAGATTTCAGCCTGGTAACAGCAGCAGTGTGCCCTGTCACAGGCTTGGTCCTTGAACTTACTCTCCAGTAATTTAGAGAGTTCCCTGTTTCAAGGAGTTACAAGTTGCTGGTGAGATCTTTTTGCTGCCAGAATTTATGGAACAGGAGCACTCCATCAGCCCAAATGGGGCAATCTCTGGCAGCCACCGTGGGCTGTGGTAGAGGAAAAGGGTTCAAGTTTGCTAAGGTGGAAATAGAGCTGTTAGAGGGTGAGCTGGCTGAATTAAAAACAACAACAAAAAGTTGGGTGGGTTTTTTTGACAAAATCTTTGAAGAATTAAAGAAAGATCCTAACATAAAGCAAAACAACAAGGAAAATTAAAACTAAATATTAAAAGAATTAATAAACATTGGATAAAAATGAGAAAAACCTTTGGTTTTCCTTTAAAAAAGACACAGGTGAGTGTGAGGTGGACAAAATCAACGTGCCCTAAGGAGAAGGAGCCCTAATGCCTGTCCCCCTGCAGCTCTGGGCAGTGCTGGACCCACCACTGCAGGAGGCTGAGTCTTCTCCTTCCTACTGCATCCCAAGAGGGAGGAAAAGGCGCCCCAGCACCGGGGTGGTCTGGGATGCCTTTATGGCCAGCTGAATCATGAAATACACCTCAGTTTTTGCAGCTAGAAAATTACTGTTACAATTTCCCCAATCTCTCATGTACGTGGCTGCTGCTACTTCATCCTCAGGGGAGTTTTGCCACTTGACACAAGCACTGAATTGGGCTGGAAGTGTGCATTTATTGTGTCCTTTTGTCCCAACTCCTATATCACCCAAACTTTTTCAACCACTTATATTCCATAAGCTTTGCACTTTCTTCCTGGACCTTATATAGTCCGTTTATCAGGTTTCACCTTTGGAGGGAAGCAGTGTGCATGCTCACACTTACTTTGCTATATAATTGAGACTTTTTTTTCCTAGTCTGTGTTGTTTTAGAAAGGGGTTAAGCTAAATCATAACTGGGTTGCTCTAAAACATGTATAAGTATACTCCCACAGTTATACCAGTATAACTTTTATCCATAAAATAAAATATATTTCATACAAGTGGTAAAACTTTCCCAAAGAGCTCATTCTTTGGCATATTCCCCCCTGAGGCTGCCCTTCAATTGATTTATTTTTTTCTTTAATTCAAAGCTGATATACTAATGTTTTGGGCCACCAGTGAAACTATGATGAGAAGAAGAACATGGAGAAATTCTGTTATCAGACTGATGTTTCCTGGCAGAGACTCTGGGTGACAGAAGCTGGAAGGACTGACCCTGTGGCTTTGACCAGCTAACCTCAACAGCTTGAAACTAGATTTTTTTTTTGGCACAAATTACAAGACTAAACTTGAGCACAGGGAAGCCAGCAGATATTTTTCAGCTCTTTGACAGGAAAGCAGCATTCAAGTGACTCATTAAGCACAGGGATTTTTTTTTTTTGTGTAGTTTCTGTCAGATGTGAGGGAATTTGTAAAATCTAGTTCATGGATGCATGAGGCAGTACTCATGAGATTAAAAAAAAATATATATAAAAATTAAATTTATTTCCCTGTATTTCTTGTGACTATAAAAATGTGCAAAGGAGAGCAGGGAAAGTTGAAAAATGCACCTCGGGCTGTGGGGATGGTGTTGACATTGGTGACCAAATTGCTTTCCCTCCTTCTTTTCTCGCTGCTGTGGTTGTACAACAGGACCAATATCTGCACTGGGAGGTCGCTTGATGTGGTTTCATAGATAAATAGAGCATAAAGACATCAAGGGTGTAGGGTTTTCCACCTTTTGGTATGTTTCTGAGTCCAGTCTTTGGATGTGCAGCAGGGAGAGATGCGTGGCTGGCAATTTTAACCTGCCCATATCTCTGGGCTGTCTTTGATCCTTTCGTGCTGCACCATGAGGTTAAGTAGTGGTCTTAAAATTGGCTGTGATTCCATGGTTTGTAGACAAGGTTCCCTTTAAAGCAGTGTAAGCCATAAAGGGTTTAAAAAACGAGAGAATGTGCTGGATCAGTCAAAGTCAGCAAAGATTTATAACCCCGTGATTTTTTTTAAAATTTTCCCTTTGTTCCTATGTTAAACATTTTCCCTTCCAGCCACTTTCACTAGGCCACCAGTGCCCCCCCAAAAAAGGAATAGGAGCACTCCAGGGGAACGACCAGCAGTGGTTTGAGTCTCCTTCACCTTACACATGCTGAGCTTAAGAAGTGGTGACTTTCCTCACAGGCTTTCTAGGTCTTTCAGTTGAGTTCAGAAAGTTGTGTAAAGCTCAAAGAATAATGCAGCTCTGGAAGATATAAAGAAAACTGTGGAAAAATGGGAGTGAGATGGAAGCTACCCATCTTTCTATATTTGGAGATCAGAGTATGTGCACTCCCAGCAGCTGTGAGTAATTATATTATAAGGGAAAAAAACAACCTAATGGGTTCCAGCCTGCCTGTGGTGGCACTGTGCTCTTCAACTGCCAGGGTACAAATCACAGCAGCTCTGAAATTTCATTTACAGCCCAGGGGTCAGCTGGAGATTCACAGGATGTACTGATAAGTTACAGCCAAAAGTGTCCACTCCCCCCCCCCCAGAAAAAATATGAATCACTGTTGGAAAGTCTCTGTTTGCCTCAGGAGCAGGGACATCAGCAGCGTTTGCTTCAGCCATGTTTCTGTGCTGAGCCCATCTTCCCATCTGTGATTAATGAATTTTAGGACAACACCAGTGGTCTTGGGTATTTTTTCCTTCTTGGAAAGCAAGTTTTCAGTTCCCACTGTGACCTGCCTTACCTTAAAAGTTCAGGAGGCAAAATACTAGCAAGAAAAGGAGCAATGTGTATTTTGGGGGGATGTCAGTCTGGCAGGTTGAGGTGCAGACAGTGGGGCCAGGTCTGTGGTGATCTTGTGCCACCTACACCTGAGATGACCCATGAGCACTGGGATGCCAAAGACCTTTGAGCAGCCAAACGCTAGTTACAAGGGGATGGCTCTGGGGTGAAGGGAAATAAATTTAAAAATCCCATCTAGCAGATCACCAGCTGAAAAAAAAAAATCAGTGCTGAATTTTATAACTCCCTATTAAAAAAAAAAAGCGATAAATTGTATCTGAGTAGGATCAACATGATTAAAACACTTTTTGGACCATGCTATCTGCACAGAGCCACAGGTGACCCAAACCACGGGTCATCTTTTTGCTCAGAGCTTATTATCATCAAAATCTGGGTGAGCCGGTACTGGAGAAAGATGTGCCAACATCATCCTGGCCCTGGAGAGCTTAGTGATGCTCTTCAGATCCTTGCTGAGCTCACCAAGTCACAACCCAACCCCTACAGCCTCTCAGAGTCTATAGCCAGAGGCAAGTTGGCTTCTTGGACTCCTTGTAGGAGCTGCTGGGCATCATGCCCATGTAGGAGGAAGGCAGCCTGTGGTCCTGCTCCATCCCCAGGGCAGCGTTAGGAGCTCTTGGGCAAAGCAAAAGGCTATGGGTGGCTGCAGGAGGACACATTGAGCCATCAGAGCACTGTGGGTCATTAGATAAGCAAGTAGGACTTTAAATATAACGAAGCATATATTTATGGCTTCAGAATTGAAAGGTATGTTTCTATCTAGGAAAAGGGTAAGCCCCGGGGAAATTAACTGGGTAAAAAGGGAGGTATTTAGGACAGTCAGTGCTGGGGGGGGATCTGGAGAGGAGAACTTCCTACCTGCCTAATGAAACTTTATACACTGCCATCCACCCAGGTAGACTCGTGTTTCAGGGAAGCCTTAGAGAGCCCAGATCTCCTTTTTAACTTCACTCCAATTTCTTTCATCAGACATTCAAGGCTGTAACAAAATATGTTTTGGAGAAAAAGATTTCTGGCATGGCAGAACTGAAGGAAAATGGCTTCAATTTTTTATGGCCTATGTTTCTAAAAATATAAATGACGAATAGAAATCATAAAATATTCACAAAGTCAGTAATCCACAGTTACAGATAATGCTGAATTACCTCTGAAGAAATTCTTAAATGGGAATTTAATGGACATTTTTGAACAGAATGAGCAGGTTTCTTCTCCTCAGCTTCAGTAGAGGAGGAGCTTTGGGGAAGCACTGAAGCCCATCGTCATAGCCTCACCAAAAGCATCTCCCTTATGAGGAAAGGCTGAGGGAGCTGGTCTCTGTAGCTTGGAGAAGAGGAGACTGAGGGGAGACCTCATTAATGTTTATAAATATGTTAAGGGTGAATGTCACGAGGATGGAGCCAGGCTCTTCTCAGTGATGCCCAACGATAGGACAAGGAGCAATGGGTGTGAGCTGGAACACAGGAGGTTTCGCTTAAACTTGAGAAGAAACTTCTTTACAGTGAGGGTGACAGAGCCCTGGGACAGGCTGCCCAGGGAGGTTGTGGGGTCTCCTTCTCTGGAGACATTCAAGACCCACCTGGACGCCTTCCTGTGTGATCTCATGTAGGTTCCTGCTCCGGCAGGGGAATTGGACTGGATGATCTTTCGAGGTCCCTTCCAATCCCTAATATTCTGTGATTCTGTGAAAAGCCACCACGGAGTCCTGAGCAGTGTGTCACAGAGCATCTCCCATAGCAGGACCTGGCTGCCTGCTTAGCTGGTGCCGTTCCACACCGGTGACTTCAGCAGCGTGTGAATTCTTCATGATCCAGGAATGTAAAACAATATTTTTCTTTTCCACACCAGCAGATGAGAGGGTCTTTGTGCCAAGGTATTGCCAGAGGCTAGATCCTAGGTTTGGGAAACAGAAGCAGCTCTGAGGTCCCTCTCCATCCCAGCACAGGCTGTCTGGTCCTGGGGTTGGTGTGAGGTGGGAAGGGCTGCGTTCTCACGGGATCCCAGCTGAAGGATCCCAAGCAGAGTGATGTGTGTGGCTGGCTTCCCTGAACCAAGTTCCATTACAGAGCAGAAAGAACTGAGCTGGACTTGGAAAGCCCTGGATTTGGCATCCAGTTCTGTCCCTGACCAGCTGTGTAGCTTTAGGCAAGTGGTTTCACTTCCCCATAAATCAGTTTTCCACTTGCCAAACCTCCCTGACCAAGTTTTGCATCTCCCAGTGGGGGTGAAGGACTGTCCAGAAGTCACCTGTGACTCCAGAGTGGGTGAGCAGACAGACTCAGGACACCATGGGGAAGCAGGCTGGCCTGGGACTGCAAATGTTGCTGGGGAATGGTCTCAGGAAGACTAATTACAAAATAACATAAAGGGAGCAAGCCGTCTACTGTGACAGCATGGTTTCATCACCAAAATCCTAGTACTGAAAGTAGATATTTAGGAACATAGGGCTTTCCAAAATGCTTCTTGAAGAGGATTGCAAATCTTTATAGCTTTCAAAATATTATGTTTTCTGGTTTCTATGATGGTCCGTTCATCTAGAATGAAAGCATGCTCTAGCTAGAGGACAGATGATGATCCAGGGATGAAATAACCTTCCTTTTTCCTTCTGAGAGCCAATACCTGTTCTCTACAAGGCACAGATGGTGGGTTTTTATTCGACTGATTCTCATTCCCCTCTCAGCTTCTAATTCCATAAACATTTTTCTGTTGTTCACTTCACATGCTGAGTACCATTCCCTCCTGCATTCTTTTCTCCCAGTTTACTTGTTTCACTCTGCACCTAGATATGCATGAATCTGAGCCAGACTTTGCAATCCATCATACCTGAGGGGATTTGAAATTAGGTCAGACAAGTTCACCCATTCCTAGAGGATAATCCTGCTGCTCTACAACGTTGCTGGATGCACTGCAGATGCTACAGGCTGCTGTTGGAGAGGATGAACGTTTGCAGGACTGAAAAGGGAGCGGGGGACTTATTAAATAGAGACAGTCCAAGCATGGAAAAATCAGCAGCAATCCTGCTGCTGCAGGACTTTAATCATCTCCTCTCCAGGAAGGACACCGTGTTGGATTTCTCTGCTTTCCTTGTAGTCAATCTGGAAATGACATCGCTGTAGGAAACCAATCAGTTGGGATTTAATAGTTGTCACACCGCTGCATGCCAAGGTAATTCAGAAAGTCACCAGGGTCAGATGGGCAAAAGCAGTTCTCCCTGCTTCAAAGGCACAGGGTGCTGCCATTGGAGATAGTTTCTCTTCTTCATGCCAGGCCTCAGTTCTTGCCACTGAGCATGAAGGAAAAATCCTGCAAACTAAGTTGACATTTGTGGTTTCAGAACATGAAGAATAATTTCCTTCACCATTGCCAAGGAGCTGAACAGCACCGACTCTCTCCAGCCAAGGACAGCAGCAGACACTTGCCCCTCTTGTTCCTTTGCAAGATAAGCCATTCCCAGTTCTGATGCTGGGTGTTAACTCTTTCTGGAAACGGTGTCAAGGGACAACTGCAGTAGGTTACCAAGGTCCAGTGCTTCCTGCAAGAAAATACATAATGCTGAGGAGAGCTTCATATGGCACCTGAAGCAATGCAGCAATAAGACACATGCACTGGCTGGAACAGACCTTGATGTTGGATGCAGAGGCACAGAGGCAGGGCTGAGGCTGTCTACGAGGGTCTTGGTAGTTTCCAAATACTCTCTTAAAGAGGTATTTCCATCCACTTTTGGACA
>NW_010337042.1:12657-19742 GCF_000700745.2 Antrostomus carolinensis | reverse complement strand
TTCAGCAGAAACCGCCATCCCTCCCCTTCTTCTGGGTTACACTTGCCCTATGCCCTCTCTCTCAGTGGGACTGCTAACACTGCTTGCAAAGACATGGGTTACCCGTTCATAACAGTGATGGGAGTTAAAAACAGCCCTCCAGAAAAGTCTCTGGGGAGAGGGAGGCTAATGGAAGATTTGGCACTGAAGCTGATTATCCTAAACCAGTTCTTATTCACTCTTGGAAGATGGAGAGGTCTCCCAATCTTCTTCTTCCCCCACCCCCCCCATTTTTTCCTTATCTTTTCTTCTTCTTCCTCCACCTCTTTGGATTTGGAGTGTTTATGAGAGGTAAGGCAGTCACCATTTGGTAAACCTGAAAACCTTGATGGGCCACCAAAATGCATGTCATTCTCACCCAGGAGACATCAGCATTCAGATGGAAAGTTTCCCCTTCTTGCACAGTTCCAAGAACATTCTAGCTTCTCTGAAAAGGGCCATGCTGATGAACAAGATAAACACATGGAAGTTTTGAGAATCTCGAGCAAAGTTCACAGCTCCTTATGTGCTGCTAGTCTGGGTGAAATCAGAGCTATTTCCTCATGTTGGAGCTGATCCTGTTGCTCTGTCTCCTTCAGTCCATCACCTTTCTCACCTAAATCTCAGCACCTGGCTGTTGTGGTGGGCTCAGGCATGTGCAGAGGTGGCTGGAGCTTGCCAAAGGGTAGCTTAAGTGACATAGACTTGAACATCCAGCAGAGGAAGGACGGTGGTTGCTATTTGGTTGATAAAGTGAGATTTTGGCACAGCAGCTCTGCACTGTTGCTATAATGAGGTGTAAGTGAGAGTACACGTGCCAGGAGGAGGAATATACAACCTTTCCCCACACAGGGAAAGCTCCTCAAGCTCTGAAGTGCAGTTCTGGGTTAAACAGTGGAAGGATTAATCATTTTATCTTTAAAATTCAGGTAAGATAGAATTCTAAAGTGGTTTGGTCCAACATATCCTGCCTGAGGAAACCATATCAACCCAGTTTAGATTGAGACTTGATTTATAAAAAAGGAGATCCTGTATTTAAACATCCCCAACCCCCCACCCCTTCCTAATAGCAGGATAAAGTCACCTTTCTTCAACCCAGATCTGTTCTTGGATCCATCAGCAAAAGAGACCCCTATAGCAGATGAACTGAGGGACACTCAGAGATGTACTTGGAGATGATGCAACTTGCCAGGGACACTGAACAGAGAGAAAACGACACCTTCTCAAGCCAGGGAACACCGTGGGTGACAGAAAAACACCTTGTTGTGGGTGACAACTGTGTTTTCATAGCCAAGTCAAAGCCCTGGGTTTATGGGAGAGGATGGCTGAGACATCGTGGTGAACCCACAGTGAAGAAGAGCTCTGCGCCCTCTCCCTCGGAGCCACCACTGTGGTTGTGCCTCTGGTCACATTGATCCCATGAAGACGGCAGGTTACGTTCAACCTAAAATACGGAGCAGCCCAGGTTGTCTCTTCCTCTCACCCAGTAAATTCAAACCCCAAGCAGAAGCAATCTGGTCCCATCCAGAAACTCCAGACTTATGTCAATATTTTGTGCCATTCATACCTCTGGTAGGAAGACTTGTCCACGCAGGAGCTACATTTCTTCCTCCTGCTTCCACTGCAGAAGTAAAGAGGATCAAAAGCTGGTGGATAGTTCAAAGCATTTGCTTTGACGCAGTTTTGAGTCTTCATGGATTTGGGTATTAAAATATCTTAGTTTTCACTAATAGGTCACACTATGTTGGCAGATTTTATTAACTTGAATGAAATAAAATAAATCTTATTTAGCTTTCACAGTGTACCCACCATACCAATGCTAACTGAACTAGGTTTAAAAACAATCCAAACCTACAAAAAAGAAAGGAAGAGAAATATTTTTAGCTCTGATTCAGTGCACAGCAGCGAGCCCCTGTATATCACAACTAAGAGGGAGGAGTGACGCAGAGTCAGGCAGAAGCTTTGGAGAAAAGAGCAAAAAAAATTTAAAAAAAAGGAGAAGAGGAACTTCTTAAGACGACTGCAGCGGCAATAACAGCTTATCTTGAACAGAGTACAAGAAACAATTGAATTACAGTGAAATAATTACTGGGCTAATGAAGGCAGACAGGCATTTGCAATATTCCCAGAGTTTTCTTCCTTCCTTTTCCTGAAAATACTTAAAATAATTGGTAAACAGAGTGGGTTATTTATAAATACAGCCAGACTATACAACCCAAACCAGGACAGCTAAGCAGGGAGAATGGAAACAATTATTTCCCTGGGATTTGGAGTCATTTAAAGGAGAAGCATCCTGTAAGGAAACGGTGCTGTGTACCATCAGAGTTAACTTCACAGCTTGCTGTTAAACACCCACACTGCTTTAAAAATCTACTTGGAGATGCTGAATATATCGTTGTAGCTCCTAATGAGGTGTTAAGTGTCTCAGTAATTTATTTCCTTCCCAAGGGCTAGCTATCATGTCAGAAGGGAAAGGGCAGCTGCCAGCCTTGACATTTTGGTGATCCTCATCAGGACTGGAAGAATTATTATCACCTTGTTTGCCACAAGGCAATGAGATCTCCTGGTGTCAGCAGCACAGTGTGGTTAGGTTTTTGTTCTTATTTATATCATAGCAGGCTCTGTTATTCCTAGCCAGGGCTAAACACCGCAGGAAGGATGACAAAGAAGTAGCCTGTGCTCAAGAAGCCTGACAGGCAATCTCAGCAAGATGAGGAGCTCCCACTGAAAGCCAAGGCTATGCTAGCTCGTTAGGCACAATGAGGAAAACATCTCCTAATGATATGAGATGCTAGCTACTTACTGCCTTTTTTAAGCATCAGGTTTTCTAACTCAGCACTGGCCATCTCTAATCAATGTGGTTTTTAAGCCTCAGCTGTCAGCTGCTTTGGAGCAAAGCCTCTGAGAGCAAAGCTGGGAAGGGTTTGCAAAGGCTATTTTAGCACAGAGCAGGCTGGAGTCAGGAGGAGGTAAATATTTATCTTTTTTTTTCTTTCCTTTTTTCTTAAAAAAAAAAAAATAAAATTATCTTGTGCCTTGTAGGTGCTGCTTTTCTGTGCCACAGTCTTGTGTGCTAAGCAGCAGAGCTTGTAGCCTTGTGTGGCTACAGAGCTATATCTGAATTTCTCTCCCAGAGCTGCTCGTTTGGTGAGATGAGGCTGAATGTTAATGACTTCCATGACAAGAGCAAGACAAGAAAACAGTCTGTCTAGAAGGTGGGAAGCACTGTGAAAAAGTTACTACTAAAGCATACTAATAATGATGAAGTACAGACACGTTCTTGTTCCTTTGGGGTGTTACTTGGCTCAGTAAAGATGAGCTGTGTGGGCTACCATAGATGTTCTCCTTTGGTGACAAGGTACTTAATGACCCAGGTGCTCTGAAGAGTGTGGTTGTGTATGGTCACATTTGCCAGTGGGACTCTAAAGGAGAATATGAAAACAGAAGCCAGCTGCCTAGGACAGGAGCTTGCTGAATGGTCAATATTTAGATCAGAAATATGTCTTCTTTTTTTTTTTTCCCTTTCTCTTTCTTCCCCTCTATTGCTCATGTCTTCTGTTTATAACTGTTTTCTAGGAAATTACCAGCATGAAACATCACTGCAGTTCTTGAGTCTTAGAACGCTGTAGCTTTGGTGGAACTGGTATTAGCTTCAGAGGAAGAAGAACCCCGATTTCCCTGGGTTAGGTAGGCTTTTACCACACTGTGTTGTTTGGCAGGGCCCTGTTTTTCACCCTCTCCTACAACAAAGTTTCTGGCTCGGTGAAGATAAGATCACGACACAGGCTTGTCATACCTGTTGTCCAGTTATGTTAGTCTATAAAAATAGCTTCAAGTGAACAAAAATAGCTTTGACAGTATGAATTACAGTGCTCTGTTTTGTGACTAATTTCAGTGCCTTGGTGTGATAACTTAGATGCTGTCACAGTTAAGACTACACAATGCCTCAGTAGCAGATATGAAACTCTGAGTTAGGCTTATCTTAGCAATTTTTCTCTGTGTGCTTCTCAAATGGACTTTGCCAAATGTCTTTTCCACCCTGCAGCCTAAGCTAGGAGGAGATTTAACATTTTCTCTGCTCTATCATCATGGTCACTTAAAAATTATTATTTAATCCATCTGTCCCTCAGGTCTCACTGCCTTTTCCTGGTGTGACACAGACCATCTCCCCCAGAGGATGGTGCCAACAACTGCTGCATGCATTACTTGACTTAGTGCCCTGGTGAAAGTCCCAGCTCCTGTGACTCAGTAGGTCATGGTGCTGAGGTCATGCAGCCTCTTAAAAGCCAGGCAAATAGAGACATCTGAAGAGGACTTCTTCCATCAAAAGAAACTCAAGCATGCACGCAAGATCACTAAGCCAGTAAAGCCAATGCCACCATGTACGTGCTGCAAGATGAGCAGCTTGGACAGTGATGTCTCATCTAAGACAAAGTCTTCCAACTTATTCAGCTGCACTGCATCATGTTGAGTGACCTCATGGATAGTGGCACAGGGAGTGGAGGTGGGAGGCTGGTGGATGGGGGGGTGCCTTTGAGTTGCACCAGGGGAGATTTAGATTGGATATGAGGACAAACTTCTTCAGAAAGGGTAGTCAAACATTGGAACAGGCTGCCCAGGGAGGTGGTGGAGTCACCGTCCCTGGTGGTATTTAAAAGATGGGTAGACGAGGTGCTGAGGGACATAGTTTAGTGGTGGAATTGGTGGTGTTGCGTTTATGGTTGAACTCGATGATCTTAAAGGTCTTTTCCAACCGCTATGATTCTGTGAAGCGAAAAAAAGAAACAAACCTAACCACTGCCACAGAACTAGACTGAAGTTCTCCTCATTTGGACCATCCCCCCGTGCTCTGCAGTATGGTTAGATGTGAGCAGCATACTGCAGAAACATAGCTGAGGACGTTGGCATTCACTTGGCTGCTTGCCTACTTAGTCATGGGGTTATAGGGTGCCAACTTTTAGGGGTATATTCCTTTTTTTTAATTGCCTCTGCATTACCCACTTGTACTCAGTCATTTATCACACTGCGGGAGACCGTTCTCCAGTGACTGTGCTCCATTCTGTTGCATGTCACCTCATCTAAAATTGAACTCCAAAATAAAAGAAATATTATCCGATCTGTTGAGCATTAAGTATTGAATAGGGGTTTTAGCTGAAGAGTTAGATGCTACAGTTCACTCTGACATAGCGAAGGATAAAAAGGATAATAGGAAGCCCTGGCATAGCTAAGCTTTTTATGTAAGAAGCCTTCTGGTATATAGCTTTATCTTGTTAATATATTAATCTAAGAGTCAGGTGGCCAAGATTTCACGGTTCAGAAATAAAAACATCATGAGCAATGATTCAAATGTTATACATGTCCATGTCAAAAGCTATTACAGTACAGCAATGTTTTGTTTTCATGTCCATACAGGAATTCCAATCTATAGATATTGCCTTGGAAAATTGGGGAGCTGGCAGAAGAGAGTGCTGAAGGGTGAAAATATTTGCTTTTACTTATGCAGGATAAATGCAGTGTCTGGATTATGTTTCTCAAAACAAATGGCTCTCCCCATTTTCTCTCCTGTCTGGCTTGGTTTTACAGGATTGTCTGTGTACAGGATATGTGATGGAGTAGTTCCAGGGACAAGGGGAAAGCCTGGGACAAATCAGGCTCTGTGATTTCAGGCATTTCATTTTATTCCCTAGTTTTTCAGTTGTAAAAAGAGGTTAATGGCATTTCCAGGTGTAACAACAACACTGTGAGGAAAGATTTCTGTGACGTTCATGGGGTGCTTTGATTAGAAAGACTGGGGGGAGAACCCCAGCAGATTATTTCCAATCCCATATTGATAGCTTTTAATTTCTCAGACTTGCTCCTTTTAAAGTGTGGCAGAGCAAGTACCTCTGAGCGTTCTGTTCTGTGACCTCAGATCATCAGACATTTCCAGGGAAATACCTTCACTTGTGTTTTCCCAAAGGGTCTCCTCCCTGCATGTCCTATCTTGGAATCACAGGAGATCTAAGCAGTAGGTCTGAACCTTGCTGTTAAGAGAGAGGAGAGGAGATGAAATGCTTTTTGTGAAGTTATATTAACCCCTCTGGCCATTTTTAGAGATCCATCATCCCTCACTTCATTTGCCTCAGCCCCCTGGCCACTGCCCTGCTCACCACAATCTGCAGGAGATCCTTCTTGGGGCTTTCTGTACAGTGAGAAAAACTCATCAAGGCCATGCAGTCCTTAGCCCCACTCAGAAAAACATTTATTCTCAAATCTTCCAGGCAGTTTAGTTTCATTATTATCCATTACTGTCAAATAACTTCTCAAAGGAAGAGACTGAAAACCTGACATCTCTCTAGCAGAGACACACTGAGGCATCTGTTCTTCCAAGGCTTGGGGGCTTGTTACAGAGGCAGTAGCCTGGGCACAGAAGTGACATGACAAAGCTCTGAGTGTTAATGTCTCCATTAAATTTGAATGTATTATATGAGTGTTCTCTTCTATGTCTAATTTCACTTTGCTGTGAAATCCCAAGTTCTCAGCAATGTGATCCCACTGGAGTAGCATTCCCCAAGTAACACTAAGGTTTTTACTGGACCTTCTAAGATTGTGCTCGTTTCTGGTGTCTTGCAAACTGAACTTAGTAGAGCTTATACTTTGTAGGAATCCACATTGAACATTTGAGGGGATAATAATAATCAAAGTCCTCAGGAAGAGCCTCGCAAAAGATTCCATCTGGCCTTTATGTAGGAGATAACCAGGACCACAGCCTTCTGTACAGCTGCTGGTTGGGGAAATTGCATGATGAAAAGAACTACAGCATAGGACTCCTACTAGCAGGGACTGTACATGTACCCAGCTTCTCCATGTTCTCAGCTGGAAGCACTGACTAGTCTCTTCTTGGTCTGACAGATCACTGGTCTCCTGAAGGTGCAAGTTCCTGAGCTATGTGGCTCAAGAAACAAGATGCTGAATGTGGGTAGCAACTCTCTCAAGTCTCTCCTCATTGTGCAGGCAGAGCACTAGTGGCTACGTCAGCCCCAAGTGCATCTACTCCCCACAAAAGATGAGTACTGAGGTTAAATGGA
>NW_010337042.1:2970-12632 GCF_000700745.2 Antrostomus carolinensis | reverse complement strand
ATCTGTTTTATCCCCATCACGATTTTCATTATCAAACAACATTCTAGGGAACAAGGCTAATTGGAAGCAGTAGTTAAATTTTATTAGCTTCAACTAGTTTAGAAAGCTGGAGGCAGGAGCATTTTAAGATTCAATACACTAAATTTCTGTTTACAGTAGCGCATGAGGCAAGAAAAATGGATATAGTTCTTCATTGGGAATCCAAATCAGGCATTTAAACTTGTGTGCGTCTCTTCTGTCTCTATTCTGAGTCCTGATTTATTTTCCCTCCCCCCTCAGTCCTTTCCTGACATTTTTAAGCATTAAATGTTAATGTAATTAAATGCTAATTTGACTGCAGCCTCTAACAAACACAGCATGCTTCTTTTTAATTTTTTTTTTGATATGCAGAAAGCTTCACAGGACTGTGGGAGCTTACTTCTTTTCCTTCAGTTTCCTCAAGTTTTGGAACATCTCTTTTCAAAAGTGATGCCAGGAACCAGTACATGTGTTCCCAGTCTGTGATGTGACCATGGAAGTGCAGAAGAGTGTAGCTATGGAATAAACTCTGGACATTTGAAACCTGCCAACCTGGCCAGGGTGATATATCGTATCATGTGTGTTGATCCCTGGGCTATCCTATTAATGCAATTAGTCATAATCTGATTATTTATTAGAGATGCTACCAAATGTAATGACCACAAGCTAGCAAGGACTGTTTCATGCCTTATTGAGCAGAATCTTAATGTGACTTCAGTACGTGATGTCTTTCTTCTGAGGGATGGAGATCCATTGGTGCTACTTCTTTTCTGGGCCATGCTCTCAAATAAAGAAAGGGTCCTTTTCCTGAAGTAGAGGTAATTGTCCCTTTCTATACCCATGTAGTACCTCGCACAATATCCATCTGTGTTTGGTCCTTAAGAGAAGTAAGTTAAGGGAAAACATTCCTGTTGATAATTAGGGTAACTTTTACAAAGCAGTTGGCTGAAGTTAAACCCTGCTATAATTGCTCCTAAGCACACACATCCCCTTCGCATAATAATCATAGCAACAAAAAACCCCTCAAACTTTTTAGTAAGGAAGTGTTCTATTGTTTCAAATTTGCTGTAATTAAAGCCTGCTCTTTGCATTAGAAAATCAAATTCCAGTTACAAGATGAATAATTCCCTTGAGTTCTCTTTGCTTCCATTGTTCTGAAGTGATCGAACTTCCCCCTATTTGGCAAAAAAAGTCCACTAGTTTTTCCTCTCTTAAAATTAACCCCGTATATCATGCCAAGTGACAGCAGAATAAAAGTTCTGTGATGCTGCTGGTTGAAGGCTGCCTTGTTTCTCCTTCCTCAGAGAAGGCACCTCTCCCTGACTAGGGAGTCTCTCTGCTGGACCCTTTCAGCAGAGCTTTGACTCAGGACTTGTGGATTTACTTCTACAATATTCACAAACCACTATTTCCATTCCTGCACAAGCAGAAAAAAATCTTGATTATTTGAGAGCAGATGGATGAGGATTTTTTTCTTGTTTTTTGATCCATACCTTCTCAAAAATAAGACACAACTGTAAGCTACTTCATCAGTTTAAAATGGGATGGTTATCCCCATGAATCTGCCAAGAATGGATATGAAACTATCAGTCCCATACTACCCATCCTCTATTCCCTTCCTCTCCCTCTCATAGCCGTGCAGTCTGCAGATCACCAAATCCGCCCCCAGCTCCTGTTTAACAAGGCAACAAGTCCAAGACCATCTTCTACCAAACTGCAGAATAATTGAGGTTGGAAGGGAGGTCACTTAATGTGACCTCCTGGTCAAAGTTGCTCAGGACCACGTACAGATGAGTTTTAAATATCTCCAAGGGTGGTGATTCCTCAGGTTCTCCAGGCCTGCACTGCTCTCATGGGGGTATCTGGGGGAAAAGATTGCGCAGAATTTTCTGCTGAAATTGAATACATTTAAAGACTTTAATAATATTAAATTAGTTTTATTAGTCTTAATAATAATAATAACTAACCCATCATGAGGAGTGATAGATTTTCTCCCACGAGAGAAACCTTTGTGCCATCCGACGCTTCCTCGCCCAGCTCAGCCTTCGCTGCTGCTCCTCTGCCTCTGCTAGCTCCAAGTCACGAACAGCCCTAAAGAGCAGGAGCAGATGCCAAGAGGAAGGAAAGTAGGTGGCACAGAAGGTGGGAAGCAAAGAAAATAGCTTCTTCTGGATAATTTGCTCCTGGATCAGTGAGCCTGACTATGAGCCACTTGCAATGCCATCCTATGAGTCAAGGAGCTGTTAAGTGAAGCCATAGGCAATTTAGAAGACAGCATGGGGAGTGTTGGATATCTTATCTGTGGGCAGACCCTGTGCTTTATCCACAGGTTAAAATATGTGAGCATTAAATATCAGACTCTACAAAGTGACACAGTATAGTGAGGGGAAAACCCCTTTGCAGCTGGTCCTTGAACAATGTAGATCAGTCAAATATTAGAGATTTTTTCCAAGCCTTTTGGAAAAAAAACTCTTAAAATTTTGGGCTGTCTTGTTTTTGGTTTTTTGTTTTTTTTTAACAGTGACCTTGGGACAATTGTTTGGCATCACAAATGTCTGACACTTTTAGCAAGAGGCCCTTTTCTAATCAAGGAAATTTTGTTGGGATATTCCATTTTTCTAAGATTTTTTTTTTTAAAGCTTAATTCAACATTTAAAATCCAGATTATAGTTGACTTTTATTGAATGTTGCAGTTCTGGAAAGTGAAGCTACTTGATACAACCTTTTCGAATGTTTTGACTTAAAAATGTGAATGTTAGCTTTTATTGTTGCTTTTTTTTTTCCGTCGGATTTTTTCTTTCTTTCTTTCTTTTTTTTCCTTTTATTTTTTCTTTTTTTTCTCCACTAACTTAAGGTAACACCAATTTTTGTCTTGCCTTTTGCTTTTCACACATGGCGCCTAGTCTGATTTCCTGGGAATCTCTAACCCTTCCCGAAATCCAAGGGGAAGAATGCCCCTGGCACTGCTGAGGGACTTGCAAACACCTCAGAGAACTCACCTCGAAGTATTTACTTTGGTTTATGATCCTGGAGGGAGTTGGTGGAGGGTTCTGCTGGACAGTGCACCCCACATTATATCTCTACCTGGCAAAACCAAATGAAATTCAGAGCTTAATGAAGGAGAAAACACAGTGCCTTTCCTGACTCGAGGGATTTCTTCTCTATCAATGTTCCTTTCATCATTTGTTCTCATGATACAGAGTTATCATTGTGCCTTAAACAATTACCAGCTTAAATCCAAAAGGAATCTGCAAATTTGTGTCACCTTATCTAAAAGCAGCGAGGACAAAAGAATACAGAGCAAAACTCCTTCTCCATTTCTTTTCAATCTACCACAAAGATGGGGAGAACCATCGAGTGTTTGTCTTGGCCAGAATTAGCCCTTTCAAAAGCAGATGGTATCAAGATCAATTGATGTGAACGCAATTTAGTGTCCCTTGCCAACTGTTAGAGTGTATGGCTGACTATCTCCAACCCACTCTGTGAAGGCCACGTGCTGATACCTTTTCTCATGTTGGGCAATCCTCTACTCTCATAATCACGCTAGAGAAAGTTGGATCCAACGAGGGCAGTGCAGATGGCAGATCCTCATGCACAGCATGCAATGGCAGGCTTGGGTCCAAAGACCTCACTGAGCTGGGCCAGCAGCCATTAGAAACCTGCAGGCCCCTGTTGATAGGATAGATAATCTCTATATTGACGTTCTCTAAAATAAATGGAGACCATCCCAGGTTCTCTTTTAACCTGCTTTTCTAAAACCCTACTGTCCTATGCTATTGGGAGTAATGCCTGCAAGCAGTGAAATGCAATGGGAAAAGCTGAAGGGAAAAAAAAACAGTATGGGTGGTGCCTTGGTTTGCTGAAAATCAGTCTGTCCATCTCTGTGCAGCATGAAGGCTGTAGAGCACCCAACAGCAAGTTTTCTTAGTTTGGGTAACTCATACCTGGTAAATGTAGTGGTCTGAGAGGTGAATTGTGGGCAGCCTGACAACTTTACCCAGGAGTGCTGGATGTCAGGCAGGCCAAGGGAATCAGCATACCCAAAAGAGGTACCTCACACCCTGAAGCCCAAGGCACAAAGGTCACTATGCAGTCAGACCTGTATTTAGTGTGGAGTGAGTTCACGTCCAGTTTGAGATGGCAGTATGGTATAAAAGATGTGTAGATGTAGTGCTTACGGACGTGGGTTAGAGGTGGACATGGCAGTGTTAGGTTTACGGTTGGACTCTATGATCTTAAAGGTCTTTTCCAACCAAAACAGTTCTCTGATTCTATGTACTGAAGGAGGAGTGTTTGTCTTCCCAGAAGTGTCTGACTGCCACAGCTTGCCTAAGAAACAGTCACAGCCAGCAAGTGGCACCTTTGGGACGGGAATTTAGTCAGTTTGATCGAGTCATTCATCCAACCATTTCTCTGAGCTTATTTTCCCTCCTGAGTGTCCTGTCTTCCTCCTGTTGGAGTCATGCTGGTGAGACACCAGCATCCCCTGACATCACTTGGTAGGTGGCAGAATAGGGATGCCCGGCACCTTGCAGCACCAGGAGACAAGAAGGTTTCCTGAGTCATGGGAGGAGCACGCCATGTCCCATAATTGTTTGCTGCTGTGTGAGTTAAAGGCAGGCATGTTCCATGACTAACACGGGAAGAATGTGGCTCGTGTACTGGCTGGCAAGGGTACGTGTGTGTGACACGGCTACCTGCAGCGTGAAATCACAATTAATCAACTGCATGCTCCAGGACATTAGGGAGAAGGATTAAAAACCTGATTTCAGGATACGTAGTGAGATTTTTTTTTAAGCAGGAGGTGCTGGGAGCTGTTCCTGAACCACAGCAAAGTCTGAGAATCCATCCCAGGAAAACCAGAAGTCCCACAATATTCCGAACAATGTTTGCATAGAAATTACAGCCAACCAGGATCTGCTGTGCTGTTTTCACGTTGAGTCACACTAATGAACACACCAGGTGAATAAGAATGAACGTCCTGCAGAGTGTGGGGAGCTCGTGCTGCTGACGTAACACTAAAGCTTGTGTAAGATGGTGACAGCTATTTTTCCTCAAGGCTCTTCAAACTTTGGAGAAGCCTCTCCAAAGCAGAAGACGCTTGGCTAGAACAAGGTTTGGAGACTTTGTGGAGACCTGTGGACGTGACCTCAGCCACAACATTACATACAGTAAAAAGAACACTCTGGCATCTTATGTACTTGAAGCCTTTATTTAGGAAGCAAACTCCTCACCCCAGGCTACGCAAGCTTTATTCCTGTTTTCCAGGCCCTCATAATCCCTGTGATTCCAATTAGGCCGTTTATCAGAGTATATATCATTTGGCACAAGCGAGGACCAGGATCTAGGCTTTAAACAGGAAGCACTTCAGGGCTGGGGGGTTTGTTTTGGGGGAACTGTTTGGTTTCTGCAACTTGTACAACATCTGGTAGTAATTCATCAGTGCTTTGGTATGGTGGATCTAAGCATCATGTTCTTGACAGTAATTGTGTCATTGCATAGTTATCTTCCTCATCATGTTGTTAGGATTCATGAGATCAGCTAGAAACAGCCTTTGGTCTCTACCTCGTGGGCCACCCAGTGGATACCTGTTTATGTTCTTGAGCTTTTCCTGCCTCATCTGTGGCTCAGTTATTCCTCAGTTTGAATGGATGCCATGGATTTCTCCTCCCTAGGTCTCTATCAAAACTCATCTTGTCAGTTTTGGAACCTCCTTCTGATCTGTGAAGACTATTTGGAATTTTGATCCCACCCACCAGAGTCCTTGCAGGCCCTCTGGCTCGGCACCACTCACAGACTTTGTAAGTATATTCTCTTCCACTTCCTCTGCCATTCACCTGCTGTTTCTGTCCCACCCCTCAGGCCAGTTGCCCCGTTGAAGAAAAAAGTGAGTCTGGTAAAGCCATGCTGGTGGGTTTTTGAACACTTAATTATTTTCCAAATGTTTACAATCCTTATTTGTGGCAGCGTCTTTCCAGGGATCAAAACTAGGTTCAATGGGTCCTTCATTTTCTCTTTTAAATAGCTCAGGGGTGTTCAACTCCAGGTGATTAGGGATTTGCTTGTCCTCCAGTGGTCCAGTATTGCTTAGATGTTCTGCTGCCAATTCCCCCAAATGCAGCTGGCCTGAGCTCGCCTGTCTCCTCCAAGCAGCCATCCTACAGGACCTGGTTCTAGAGGAACATCTCTATACTGTCCTGCTTTCCTACCTCCTTCCTGCTCTCATTTGAACAAACCTGACTTTTAGATGGACAACAACACGAGTCAACGCCATCAATAGCACAGGTCCACCTGCTCACGTAAATTAGCAGAGCACCCTTTTGAACCATCCTGGGCATCCTTCCTCTATCTTTATTGGAATTGGATCAAACCTTCACAGAAGATGTTAGAATGATTAGGCAGCTAGGTGTCACTTGTTGGGGAGGTTCTTCAGAGAAGTTCAAAGTCTGCTGGGAGTGGCTGAGGTCATGAAACCTCAGTTTTAATTGTTGGTGCAGGATATGAAATGAGAGAGACAGATTTTTCTCAAGAGAGTTGTACAGAGATGCTCATTTGCACAAGATGTTACATTTTGTGTGAAAAGTCTCAAACAAAACATTTACTGTTTCATAAGCCAATAACCGGATCCTCAGCAGAGCTATGGTTTTACACTGAGGCTCTGTCCTCTGCAGATCTCCTCTGAGAATTTGGGGCTAAGGAAGAATTTAACTCTACTTTGTGGTTTATTTTCTTCTTAACAAACAGAAGTTTACACATGAAGAGGCAGAGACAGGAAACAAATGAATCTTAGCACAAGTAAACAACACAGAGACCTGACTGACCTCTCCTTAGGTCTGAGAAAATTAGGAGAACTTAGAGTCCAGGTTTTGTCTCTCTGAATAATTTCAGGGTCTGCAGCACAATTGTTTATGTGAATGAGAAGTAGATCTGAGCTTTTAAGTTTTTATACCAAAAAAAAAAAAGCCAAAAGCAAAACCCCTCAATAGCAGAAGTTAAAAGTAATGTTTAAGTCTGGGCAGAATTGCATTGGCTGCTACATTAACTGTAGAACCATTTTGAGTTAAAAAGCTGTCTCTATGAGTTAACTAATGAATGTTCATGGAACTCTTTGAAAAGTCAAAAGTAAACATGAAATGGGTTTTAAAAAATATTTCTTTAAAATTAGTTAACAATAAAATCATGTTTTAATTCTTCACGTAGCAGAAAGGAACCTAGTAACTACCCGTAAAGTATAAATGACAAATAATGCAAAAAATACTGATGTATTCAGTGAAACAAGAGAGTGATCAGGAGATAGTCCTCAGTATTTATCACTACTTCTGGCATGAAACATCAACAAGTTGCTTTTGAAATGCAAATATTTTGAAAGGACTGATGAAACCTGTGAGGTCCATGGTTCACTCTAAACTAGCCAGCTGACTTGCTTGCATTTTAAATCCCCATCTGCCACCAAGAGGCATCCCCTAAAGCCATTGCAAGGGTAAGAGGTCTATGTTTGAGAGGGTGGATGTCCAACTGTTGAAAACCAAAGTGCAGTGTGAAGTGCTGAAGGCTATACTGGACATCCCTCTCCAGCATGTTGGCTTCCCTTCCCTCTCCTCTTGGCTCTCAAGGTGCCTAAAATCTCACTGCCCATATCTTTTACACAACAATGCACTTGATGCTTGCTTCTGGGTGGAACCACAGAAAGCTTGCCCAGGGTGAGAGCTGAGACACCAAACTTGCAAGTCACAAATTCTGACTTTGTTCCCTGCCAAAATTGCAAATTAGTGATTTGTGGGTGTTGTTGCAAGAGTCTTGTCAGACTGGGCCTTCAAGAAAACTTTAGTTGTGACACAGGTCCACTGTGTCCCACATCTCTCATCCAGGAAGTTCAGGGGATGCCAACACTGGGAGACCAGAGCAGGTAAGCTTGTGACCCAAGGGATATATGAGTAATTAACAGTGTCATCTCAGGTGTAGGGGATGGGAATCTAATTCCCCTACTGTCTAAGGAAACTGGAAACCACATCTAAAGCTCCACTGGAGAATGTCCTCTCTAGTGTGGGTTCCTCTCATTTCCCTCTAGGACGTGCTGTCCTACCACACACTGACAAGAGAGAGCAGTGGGCCAGTGGTTGGGATCTCCTGTGGGAAGGAGAGGTCTGGGTTACAGACCCAACACCAACCAAAAAGAAGCCCTAATCAAAGTACAAAGATGAGTCACTTCTGCTCACCCTTCTGACTGTATTTCTCAGTAGGATGTGACACTCGTAACTTGGCAACCCAGCACGGGTGACATCACTTAATCTTTTTTGCAACAAGTTTGGCAGCCATACAGGAAAAAGAGCTCACACCATAGACATTGGATTCCAATGAAAAAACTCATGTGATTGTGTTCTCTGCTATTCTGCTCATCATCCCCTCCTCAGGGATTCTGTTAGAATCACAGAATGGTTTGGGTTGGAAGGGACCTTTAAAGGTCATCTAGTCCAACCCACCAGCAGTCAGAAGGGACATCCTCAACTAGATGAAGTTGCTCAGAGCCCTGTCCAGCCTGACGTTGAATGTTTTCAGGGATGGGGCATCTACCACCTCTTTAGGCAACCTGGGCCAGTGTTTCATCACCCTCAGTGTAAAAAATTTCTTCCTTATATTTAGTCCATCAGCATGTGGGCTAATTTCAAGCAAATCTGACAGAGAGGTTAAATGTCTCAAAAAGTACAGAGTTCCTACGAATGCCACAGAAATCGATGGCTATGTAGAACAGAGACATCCGAATTAGTGACCCTGCTGAGAGACTAATGGATACTCGGCAGCATTATTATACATCAGAAAATCAACAAAGAGCCATCAGAAATCAGACTTTTTGTGTCCCACCGCTTTATGAAATTGCTAACTCCTACTTGTTATTACTTGTCTTCGTAAAAACACTGTCTGTCTTCTGCCTCGGGCATCTGTTACAAGTGTTACTGAAGATGTCCTCTCAGAAGGAAAACAATTCTTTTAATTGCTCCTTTAATTAAAAATACAGGCACTGCAGTTAATCAGCTGCCTTTTCAATTCCTTGCCCGTTAAAAAGTCCAGTGCGACAGGTCTGAAAACATAGTCCCTGGGAGGGTGACTGCTCCTCAGCACCAAGCTCACAGCTCCCAAAGGCCGTGGAAGCGAGAGCTGGAAAAGGCGTTGCCATCACATGGTGAGCTGGTAGGAACTGCAATTGCAAAGGCAAACTGAGGGCAAACGCTGTGGTATTCTGTTGAGCAACATCATCTCCTGGCTCCTTC
Source organism: Antrostomus carolinensis (assembly GCF_000700745.2). NCBI lineage: Eukaryota > Metazoa > Chordata > Aves > Caprimulgiformes > Caprimulgidae > Antrostomus > Antrostomus carolinensis. The sequence continues at coordinate 3,348 of NW_010337042.1, read as the reverse complement.
TAGCCCTCATCATGAAACAGAGTTTATTTGTTTCGGGTCTCTGCAGTGTAGATGATGCATTTTGGGAAATGTGAAAAGAGATTAATAGTTTGGTTTGTTTTTTTTTTTTTAAGACCATCTGAAAATGCTAAGGAGTTAAGCCTTTAAAATGTAGTGCCCTCTAGGCTGATTCTTTGCCTGACTGAAGTCAAAAGACATTGCCCAGCAGTACCTGCACCCACCCCATCGTTATGGGTTCCAGCAATTCCATATCTTCCTTAAACATTGCATTTAAAAGCTCTAGATGTTGGAGAACTTTCTTCCATGGAAAAAGTTTAGTTTTCTTCTTTCCACTTTGAACAATTCCTGCAGGGATGAGGAGTTTGAGACCTTGAGGGC
>NW_010337042.1:0-2941 GCF_000700745.2 Antrostomus carolinensis | reverse complement strand
CAGGGACATTTTCAACTAGATGAGATTGCTCAGAGCCCTGTCCAGCCTGACCTTGAATGTTTCCAGGGATGGGGCAGCTACCTGTCCCAGTGCCACTCGGCTGCCCAGGAACCTGTTTCACTAGCTGCTTGGGGAGACAGGGTGCGAGCTGGTCAGCCTAGGAGGGCTCTAGACAGTGGCAAAGCAAGCCCAGGATCAACAAATGGCTGCTGGGCAGTGATAAAACCATTGCTCTCCTGCTGCCTGCTTTGCAACACTACGCAGTGACACATGAAAACACCCTGCGTGATGGCCCATGCCTTTTGCAGGTGTCCTCCTCTCTTCTCTCCCTGCCAAAGACTGCCTGGCCCTGTGAAGTTCTCCCCAGATTTGTACCCTCAAAGCAGCAAAACTCGGTTTTGCCTCTGCAGAGAGGTGTTTAAGCCAGCCCTGGCAGGCAGCCAGCTGCTTGGGAGGCAGCGAGCTGCAGATCCTGGGGAATAAGCCACCCACGGCGTCTCGGAGCCATCTAACCTGCTGGGGCTGATGGAGATCCAGGAATCCCGGATCTGTGGCCACTTTCCACGTTAGGTGCCAAGCAGTCCGGGTGGGCTACCTGCCAGCCAGCGCCTACCAGCAGACCATGATCAATCATTTCTTGAATAAATTTAAATAACACTGAGCTTGGAATCGGATCAGAGATAGAATCTAGTATCTACCTAGGTTTCACAAGATTTATTTTCTGTTGCTTACACTGGCTGTCAATAATTTCACCATTGTTTTTTCAATCATTTACTGACTGCACCTCATTTTTAGCTTTCTCATGTTAATGGATTACCTAACACTGATGTCAAGCCAGACGACTCATCCTTTGTTGTTGTTGTTTTTGAACCTTTAAAAATATAAACCAAACCTGTACCTTTCCACATCTTTTGGCGCTTCCCAAAAATACTAAGATGTGTCAAAAGTTGACTCAGAGCTCAGTAAGCTTCCTGTAACTGTCATTTTCATAGTGTTGACCAAAAAAAATGAGGGTAAGGGGCTAATGGAGTGATAATCCCGCTTCTTTCCCCTGTACCTCACGTTAACATGGGTCATATTGTGGATTATGTGATGGGAAACCTATTGCATCCCTCTGAGTTCTGCTCCCTCTGCTTCACCCAGCCTTGCAAGTTATCTCAGTGCTGCAGATTCAAAAAAATATTGAGTAGCTGCTGACAATAGAAAGTGGTGGATGAGAGGGACATCTGCTATTTTCTCTCTGGAGATGCTCCTGAAACACGGAAAACTTAGTGCTGCCTGCAACGTAGATGATGCTTTAGATGGATTTTGGTGCTTTTCAGCTTCAAAACTTATTTAATGAGCCTGGATCAATTCAAAACAACCTGCTGTAGAAAGCAAAAGAGTATGTTCTCCATTGAGATAACAGCTCATGGAGCTGTTACCGTAACAATATTGCCTCGCAAAGAATCCTCGTTTCAATGGTTAATTGTTTCCAGCTCTGTGCTGGTATCATCCCAGCAGGATTAGGCCCAGCATGGCTTCTGCTGCATTGGCCGCTGTTATCACAGCGCACAGAGCACTTTCCAGTAGACGTGGAAGCGTTTAATCACCTAAGCGAGCACTTTCTCCACTCCAACAGTCAGCAGAGAGCCAATACCCTAATGCAGGCAGTACCCATTCCCATAATGATAATTAGCTAACTCTACTGCTCAGGCAGACAGAAGAGAAATGTGCAACCGGCAGCAGAAAATCTTGGTGCAAATGTTAAAGCAGCGGTGCCCCTGTGCCAGTGGAAAGCCCGGTGCAGCCTGGCCTCTCTTAGGCACCTCACATTCCCCTTCCCCGAGAGGATAAACAAATTCCATCTTTTTTTATTTTAGGTGAACCCAAATAATATCCATTAACTTGCCATAAAAAAAAAATAGATGTATAAACTGCTATTACAAGCTGTTTTAATTTTCATTAGAGGGCCAACCAAGAGTTTTGATGTTGAAAGTATATGTGTACCATGTTCTGTCCGGCTAAAATAAGTGTGTATATGTGTGTGTGTATATATATATATATGTATATGCTGTCAGCATCAGGCAGCGTCAGGGTGTGTAGCTGGCATCTACAAGCATACGTTGCTCTTTCTTTCGGTTTTCCTCCCCCTTCCTTTCAATTACACCCACCGATTATATTTCGGATTCATTGACATTGCAGTCACTCCTGTGTGGGCACAGTCAAGCTCATTTGAAACGAGCTAATTTGGCTACGGAGGGCACTGCAGACAGCACAGCATGGGACTCGGTGCAGTAGAAACCGGGTAAATACTTCAGTGACTTTACCAAGCTGGAGTGTGGTGGGTTCCTGCGGCTCTCGGGGTACAAATTAAATATGTTAAAGGCAGCTCAGGCACACAGGTGATACACAACCACGATTTTGGTGCGGGATGGTGGTACTCTGTCTCAGGGAAAAGCTAGGCATGCAGCAGAGCAGGGACCATGGGCTGAGGAAGACCTAATATGAAGATCTAGTATGTCCAAAGCATAATTTTGCAGGGAGTTTCAGTTTGTTGAGCACTCTCATGACTTCTTGAGATGCAAAAAAGTGAAAAAAAAAAACCCAAAACCAGACTTTGCCCAGAGGTATGAAAGCATAGTCCCTGCAAGAGCAAAAAGGAGCCAGGGAAGATGAATGATGAGGACTTGGAAACACGCTTCTGGCAGCTTTGGAGAGGTGAGCCCAGGGAACCTGAGGGGTGGGCACGCTGCAAAGAGCCCCTGAGCACCCGAACCCCCGGCGTCCCACCCGCCCGGAGGAAGGGAAAGCCCTTAAGGGCGAGGGGACAGCAGCAGGGCCATGTTGGGCCCCCCTGGGCCCTGCGAACCCGGCCCTCCATTTCGGGGTGCGTGCCACGGCGGGCGGGAGGAGGTCACCCCACGGAGGCGCTCGGGAGGGAGCCGGGGCCAGGACTCCG
>NW_010337041.1:0-7584 GCF_000700745.2 Antrostomus carolinensis | reverse complement strand
AATATCTAGGTTTTAAGAATCTCAACATGTGGGGAATTGGGATTCGCCACTCACCTTGAAATTGTTCTGTATTCAGATTACGCAGAAGGCAACAGTAAAGCAACAATTTATTTAAACAATCCAATCTAGATAGCACTGTTACTGGGTTCAGACAGATGTACAGAGATAAAAGGATCTTCATACTTATAGCTACGTATATTATAATTCAGCTCTTAGAGTTTTCTGTCTGTCCATCTTGTCCAGCCAACAAGCTGCTGTGATGTGTACACAGAACTATAATCTGGTTCATGAACTAAATAATCTCCCTGATGTAACTGTTCACTGAAAAATATTTTAACATGAGGATATCTGTAATTTTATGTCCTTATACTTTTCTTGTATTTTTAACTATTTAACATTTTTTTAAACTATTTTAACTATTTAACTATTCCTGGCCAACAGGATTTTCCGTGAGCCATAGTTCAGTCAGGATATTAATCTTGACACTTTCCTCCTAGGTAATACATAATCCCCAACAAACTTTTAAAATCGTAATGACTGTTGTATATTGATAGAGTCATCTTTTCTACAGGAGATGCACACAGTCTATTGACATCACTGGTCTTGACCCAACCATATTAACAACTGATCAACATACTGTTGGGGGAACACTTCCTTCTGCTAAGTGCCAGGTGTTTTAAACCTCACCAAATAACACTTTTATAATCTTAAATCTACATTTTCTTTAGATTTTTGTTTCAAAAATAATATTTTTTTACAAGAATATAAACAAAAATAGTCCATGCATTTTATTCCTGAGTTTTAGAATAGGTAGCTATGTGCTACTGCATTTGATGCAGTGACAGGAGTGAAATTTTAAGATTTCTCTAAAAGTCAGATAATCTTGTTGAGATCTGAACTTGGCACTGCTTTCCAAAAACAACTTAAGCAAAGATTGTTGCTTAATGTAATGTTGGATATTAGAAAGTTTAAGTTTTCTGATATCAGACTAGATAATTATGTGTCCCTGGCTATTCAATATCATGAATTCTGATAAATCCCATGAAAAAAAGTAATCAAAAATCTGATATAACAAAGAATCACAAGCTAAAGTTTTTTCAGCCACAAGACTATATACATATATGTAATGCGTAAAGATCTATACAAAAGAGGGTTTTCTCTCTTGAACTTGCCGCTTACCTTTTTGAACAGTGTAAAACCTGTAGAAAACCTTATTGAGTAGTGAAAAACTTGTATAAAAACAGGTGAATTCTGAATCCCTCAATGCTGAGATCACTGCAGAGTCAATAAGAGAGACAGCATGTATAGCAAGGCTTGGGCTTGACACTGAAGATAGTATATATGTGGTGTTTTGAAGGTCTAAGAGGCTGAGGAGACAGAACTGTTGAAGTACTTTGTTGTAATATTTTGTTCTGTGGGTCTTTTTACTTGAAAAATGGACATACAGGAAAAATAGGCTCACAGTAGTTTTGTTTGAACCATGAAGTGCTGTTTGATATTATTAATGGCAGGGGTTCAACACACATATTCCTCTTCTTTCAAACATTTCTATTATATAAAACAATCTCAATTTAATTGTAAATGCCTGGCCCAGACCATGCTTAACCACATCCAAAACCCATCTGTTTACCAAAAATATCTTTTTCTAAGTGATATATTCATTTCAAAAAGAAACCTGAAGTGCTCTACATAGTCACATGACCGTGTAAGACTTTAATAGTAGTACTTGTGATAGCTCTTCATACAGAGTTGTGTCAATCATATGTTAAGTAATGGCAGAAATGTTGTCATAGAATAAACACATTGACCTCCAAAGATGTCGGGAGGACTGGTCAGTGATGGATATTGTAGGAAAAAAATAAATTACTGCTATGTGATGTTGATTGCAATCAGTTGATAGTGCATTTGATGCAACCGTGTTGGTTTAGAAGTTGAAAAATTTTCATAGCATCCTGAGATCTACCATCACTGTAGCAAATTTCTTCCTAATGCATTGAATTGGAGAATCTTAAATTAGTACTTTCTTCTATCTAAAGTCATTAAGCACCATTTTAAATAAAATATTGTGTATCTTCTCTGAGTTCATACCTCAGACATCTAGACATACCTCAGTTTACTATTGATTCCTGGTTTTTGGTTATATCTTCACATAGTTATGGGACCCCGTATTCTAGACCAAATTCTATATGAAGATTCCTGAAAAATGCCTTTTTGTCTTCTACAGCTGTTATTTAATTTTGTTTGTAAACTAAATACATTTTATAAGCTCTGCCTAATGCATATTAGTAGATTTACAACGAGAAAAATACTGATTGTAGGTGGAAAATCTAATCCTAGCAAATTAAAAATAAGGTAAATACAGTTAATGACAAGATTCTAGCTAGACAGAATGTTTAATATTTGGAAATTGAATCTTGCAGAGGAGTATTTTTCTAAGAAGAAACTGATTTCTTAGCAAACAAAATTTTCATTTTTCAGGTGGAAAATCAATGAACTGGGAAGGAGGTATTCGTGTTCCAGGGCTTCTCCGTTGGCCTGGAGTGATACAGGCTGGTGCCTATATTGATGAGCCAACAAGTAACATGGATATATTTCCTACCATTGTCAAACTTGCTAAAGCACAGTTACCCTCTGATAGGTATGTTCTGTAGTTATCTCTGATTTAGAGAAAGTCTCATGAGTCTTTCATATATTCTGATGATGTCTATTAAGATAAAAGTGAGAATGAAAAGAAAAAAATTAGATTTTAAAAGCACTTTTTTGTCTTTACTTACAGTAGTATGTTGTCTCTTTTCATATTGACATACTGATGTATTTCACAGAAATGTATGTAAATATAGCTTAACTTGCAGAAAAGCACCAAGCAGGAAGAAGATAATACCACCAAGAGCAACATACTGTTACATCAGGGCTAGAATTATTTACTAAAAGCAAAAATGAAGGTATCAAAAAGGCTCTGTTCTGCATGAGAGAAGACGGTAGGAAAAGAAACTGCAAGTGTATAAATTATTTTAAACTTTACAAGCTCAACCTTGGTCTGCTTAGTATAAAAAAAAAAAAAAAACACATCATAATGCCAGCTAGGCTTTTCTCACAGATTTTTTCGTTCTCTACCAAGTTAGTAAAAATAATCCCATACAGAGTTTAGTAGCCTGATAAAAAAGCCCATGGGACTTCTAAAATTCATAAAATGCTTTATTGACACTACTACATCCTGTACTTTGTCTTGTTCAGGAGATACCAAATCTCAGCAGCAAGGTGCCCCCACCTAAACTCTCTTGCTACCTAAATCCAGTAAGTGGAGAAACCTGCTGAAATGCATATGCTTTGAACATATCTACCATATACAAACAGCTTTGGAGCACAAAGTATCCAGATTCTGTGTGGGGAAACCAGTGGTGAGCAGATACACTCTGATAATTATGATTCATTGAGTGCTTGGAGGAAATGGCAGGGCAGGACATGTGTAAGACATGAAAAATTAGTCAGACTGATCCCAAGAGATCCCCTACAAGCATTAACTCTGTCGAACCTAAGCAGTTCAGATTCTTCTTAATGTAGGTAGGTCTTAGGCACTTTGTTTTCATAGTACTTGAGTGAAGGCTAAGCACAGATATTTTATTTTGGTTTCTTTGTTAGAAATCCCAATATATTTGTGTAACTTCCACTTGCAAGTTGCTCCTCTCTGATTCTTCTGTGTAGACTAGAAGTCATAATTACTACTTCATGGTAGGTCATGGACTAGCTTGAAGCATGTTTGATCCAGTAGCTGAATTCCTGTCATTACACTGAATTCTTCCTGAGAAATAAGAGAAACAACTACAATTAGGATTCAGTCACTGGTAGCAAACAGGTTAAAAAGGAAAGAAGGAGGTGCTCCTAGTTAAGGAAGAAAAATAAGTCATCAGAAAGAAAAGTCTCATATATCCCCCTGAAACCAGCAGTTGTGGGAATGCGGAAGTACTGGATACATTTTAGTAGAGACACCCTTTTCCCCATCAACAGGCTATAAAACAGAAATTGTACAATGGACATGCATCTGTCTTGTTCTCAGCTCAATACTGCACCCAGAAAGCAGTGTTATTGAACAACTGTCCTGGTTGTTCAGCTTTAGCAATTCCAGGATGTTTTCCTGCCCATCCTTTGAGAATACTTCTGTGCAGAATGATGCTGTTGCATACAATTGCTACCAAGAATTTGATAGTCATATGTAGCTCATGGCTTAAAAAAGTGAAGTTAGCACTTGTCTGGTAGTAGTTACAGTAATGTGAAAAGGGCTTTACATCGTAATGAAAATTAACATAGACATTTTAAAACTTTTTTTTTATGACATGTTGCTCAAAATTCTTAAAAAAGAATTACCTGCTGATCTGTAAATCAGCAAAAAGTAATTTCCTATAAAACTTTTTGTAAAATTTGTAATTTACACCAGCTCAAAAATGAAGATTGTGATTTCTCCCCCACCAGCTGATTCTAGTAATTCAAAGGCTGAATTTATGGAAACATTCAAATGTCTTGCTTATTTCATAACTCCATTTTGATGTAAATTGCCTGAGTCCTTCAAAGCATGATCAAAATTGTCCAGAAGGATTCAGAGAATTTATATCTGTGTATCTGTACATGTGCATGTGTAGTTGATAAGCACTTATTTCAACACAGCTCATTTTCAACTTTGAAATGATTAATTCTATCTTAAATTATGGCATGCATAATTTGCTGGACAGAGTTCTTACCATTACCTCCAGGGATGCTAACACAGCACAGCATACATTTCTCTTGTTTTAGGGTTCCTTTGTCCAGACTACTCCCAAACAGCTTGAGTAGCTATACCTGGAGGACTATGTTGTAGCAAGTTATTCACATATGTCTGGTCACTTTTGCAGGGAAAAAAAAAAAAAAGAAAAAAAGAAAAAATAAGATAAAAATGGGTTGAGGAAACAACCATTCCTAGTGGCAAAATGTAAAATTGTTTCCTTAAATAATGTAAAAACCAAAGAAGAAGAGCACCTGAAGGGGTTTTTTTAAGTAGTGGAAAAGCAGAGTTATAATAACTTCTCAGTGAAGTGAGGTTTGGGTTACTGTTCTGATTTTGAAATGCTTTCTTACTCAGAATTATTGATGGACATGATCTGATGCCCTTACTTCAAGGAAAAGTTACACGATCCAAGCATGAATTTCTCTTCCATTATTGTAATGCATATTTAAATGCAGTGCGCTGGCGTGCAGGAAACAGTAAGTAAACTTGCCTTTTCACAATTTAAATATTTCATATAATTTTTATTGCAGCTTGAAAAGAATCAGAAAAAAGCTTTGGGCTACAGTAACAACAGAATTGTTTAAAATATCTTGCTTTTTTTCCTTCTTTTTCATTTTTCTTTTTGCTGAAACTCACCTATTCACCATTTTACTGTTTAACAATAGTTTGTTGCTATGCGTTAATGTTATGTATCAATACAATACTGAGATCTATGGTATCTGAAACTTTTTTTAAAAAAAAAGTCTTGCCTGAGAGAATGTCAGTGTTACAGTCAAGGTTAGCTGTTATTTCTTCCTGAAAATGTACAGGTAATAGGATGGCTTGCTGAATAACAGCCACTTTTATTATTGGGATAGCAAAGTGTAGGAGAATCACTGAGTCAAAATCATAATTATTCACTAAATGAATACAGTATTATAGGGTCCCTTTCCATGCTTCTTCCAGACTTCCCCTGACTGCCATGACTTTTCAAATACCATGGAGAGTGGCTTGGTAACTCCATCAGCCAATTCCCTCAGGACTCTGGGATGCATCTTGCCAGGTCCCATGGACTTAAATTCCGGTTCCTCAGGTGGTCACAAACTTGATCTTCTCTTACAGTGGGAGGGACTTTGCTCCCTGAGTCCCTGCTTTGCGGTCTCCATCCACTTGAGAGGTGTGGGAAGAGAGGTTGCCAGTGAAGACTGAGGCAAATAAATTGTTGAGTAGCTCAGCCTTCTCCTCATCTACTGTTATGTTTGGCAGTTGTGTTCATCATGGGAGGTATACTTTCTTTGTCCTTCCTTTTCTGGCTGGCATCCCTATAGAAGCCCTTATTATTAATCTTTGTGTCCCTCGCCAAGTTCAGCTTGAGCCGTGCCTAGGCCTTCCTGACCCCTGGACAAAGCCCTGTATGACCTGATTGTGCTTTGAACAAGAGGTTCAACTGCATAAATTATAGAGGTTGCTTCCAGCCAACATTTCTATGATTATTTTCGGTACACACCCTGTAGCATAAATATACTTGCATTGCAGCAGTATGCTCCTGATGCTATCCACATTGCTGTGAGTACTCATGTGGAAAAACTAGTATGGTTGTTTTTTCTTATGATATCTCAACAGCTCTATATGAAGCAAAGTTCAAAGTGTGTATTATTACCAGTTAGAATATTATTGTCTTCTAACCTCCCACCACAGCTAATCTCAGAGTCCATCCACAGTCACTATTTCTGCTACTATTTAGTGATACTCTAGTATGTGAAAATGAACACAAGTGAAGCAGAAATAAAATGCAATTACATATATATATATATTTTTTTTTTTTTTCCTGGAGAAGCAATTATTTTAAACATTTAATTCAAAATGTTGCAGAACTTTTGCATATCAACAAAGAACTAAAGTATCCTATAGTAACAGTTTTTTCCTTATACTTAGGAATGCTTCCAAGAAAGTGAATGAAGTTATGTTCATTAAAGACAGACTAGAAAACAGGAAAATTGTGCAACTTTCACTTAACCTCAGCATGCTACTATTATCAGTTACAAGACTGTAAGTCTTCAGAGTTTGGGTATAGACTGATCATTCATAACTATATGAGTTTTCCATGTCTAACACACTTTATGGCCTAAATAAGTACCACATTCCTCCATGAGCACATACACTTTCCAATATCCAGAAATGACTCTAGGACCTCTCATCTTTTAGTTGTACCTTGGCAATGACTGTAGTCCATCAAATAGCACTTAATTCACAGAGGACCGCCTGAAGCAGATACTTATATTCTTAAGGATAGTCTTGAAGAGCTGTTATTCCTTATCTAAGAAAAATCAGGAAATTCTTGAAAAAAAATCATCAGGAACAGTTCTTTTTCATGCTCTCTGGCTCTGCCTCCCACTAGACCGGAGGCTTAGCAGAAGAAACCATGATAGTGTGAAATGCATAATCCCAGCCATGTTCAGCATCTTCTGCACTGCTCTGGTGATGGGCCCTTATTAGAAGGACAAAACTGTCCAGCTAGTCTGAGACTACATTATAGATTGCTGACCCCTTCATTAAATTAGCAATTTTTATTAATTTTAAAGATGTACTTTTTGAAGAACAAAGCAGTAACAGCTGGAAATTCATAGAAGAGAAAGTTTACAACTGCTGAGGCAAATGCTATTTTTTTTTTTTTTATTAGCTACAGTACAATCCATTCTAAATAAAAGGTAAAGGTGCATATATTGCATATATGCACTTATTAATACATATTTTCTCATATTTCATACTGTATTTATTTTCTGGGAAGCCTTAGTTTGTATGTCAGCTTCAGCTTGTGCAGGCACAAATACAGGCTGGGTAATGAGTGG
>NW_010337040.1:0-7222 GCF_000700745.2 Antrostomus carolinensis | reverse complement strand
ACTCCTCCATGGCCCTCAAGCATCTGGAGATACTGAGATTTTTGAAATAACACGATGAAATAGCTGTGTGACTACACGGCCAATTTTAAGCAGCCAATTTGAAATTTCAGGTTGGTAGCACACCAAGGGAGCACAAGGTTCAAGAGCTGGCCATCACACAAAGTGTTTCACAATTAATTCAGATTGTTTTTCTAACCCAGTCATCTTGTTTAAAAAACAATGCAACCCTCCAAGGTATACAAATAATTAATTTCAACCAAGCTCTAAAGCACCAGCTCCCAAACTTTCTTTCCTGGCTGTGACCTCATTTTACAGACCAGTAACTCCGTGCAACCCCAAAGAGCAGAATAAATGTTGGACAAAATGACATTTCTGTCAGGCTCATGACCTTACTCGTAAGTTCTCAAACCTCATTTCGGGGCCATCACCCCACTTTGGGAACTGACACAGTAGTAACACAAATGATGTCTGAAACATAGACCCACCTACAGACATGAGCTGGCAGTGCTCATGGAGCCACCAATGGTTCCAAGGTCATAGATGGGAGACCAACACCTGAAATAGAAGGTTGAGGAGCTACGTGCACCATCCCTGCTCATCCTCTGTGATCCTGAGCTTACCTTACAGACCTCTGTGCTGCTGCAGCAATGGCAAGGAGGATGCCTCAAAACAAAACCCTTATTTACCCCATGGATTCAACGATGTCCATGGGGTTTGGCCCGGCAATGCCCAAACCCATCCTGCAGCCCAGCTCTCTTCAGCTGGTTTCACGAATGGTAAAAACCAAAATGTGGATATTACTTAACAGCATCATAAGTAATTCCCCTTCAAATTACCTCTCTTGGTATTTTTTATTGCTACGAGACAAATTTTAGCTTTAGGGGAACTACGCTGCTTTTTGAACACTGCTGAGGATGCAGTCAGTGTTACAGACATAAATCACAAAGTAAAGTGACCTGCTAGCACTATGTAAATCTGGTAGCAGGAGTTAAGATGAGAATTAAGGCATTTTTGGTTCCCAGATCGGATCCTACACAATAACAGGCTTGCAGCCAACTGTACAAATGGGACCTTCCTAGGCTGGGTATCAGAGACCAGAAAGGAGAAAGAAAACAAATAACCAGAATCACTAGAGAAACACTTATCTCCTCATCTCTGGCCCCAAGGTCATGATTTTGGCATCATCCCTGATGGTGGTGACTTCTTACACAATAAAAAAGGCAACCAGCAAGTTCATGCAAAAGAGAGGGGTTAAAACAAGACAGATCCTGGGGACAGATGTTTTTTGCCATATGCCATCTTTCTGACATGTATTTTAAAGGATGAGAAATCTCCAAAATGGTTTAACTGCCAGGTTGGACCGTGAGCTGGAGCAACGTGGCTGTAACACCTGGAAAGTGACATTCCCTCTGCATACACACTGCTTCCCAGGCCCACAACCTGAACGTTAAAAATGAGGATATTCCCATATATGTGCAGGGAACCAAGGGTAAAAATCTAGTCCTTTGGCTCCCTATTGCCCTTAAAATTAATTGCCACATAAAATTGCTGATTCCTACCAAACGAAGCTATACAATTTATCAACTCAAGGATAGAGCAAACTCGCTAGTGGTTTAAATGCATTACCTGAGTTATTACTAAATTTTGCACCAGTGACAGTTTTATGGATAATGTAGGTTTTATAAATTCATTAGTATGGGACTAACTTTCAAAGTAAACAAAAGACATTAAACAAATACCGTGTTTACACGCAAAATAGATTTCCCTTTCCTCTCCAAAGCCACGCTGGGATACTCAGAGGAAAAATATGAAAGGCACACTGCTGTAACACTTCATGAAGGGAAAACGTGGCTGTTCATTAGCACCCGAGTCAGCCAGGGCTGAGCTCAAACCTCTATTTCTTCCCTGCCGCTGACCTAATACATAGCAGGTCACTCGTCATGCCTCTGATTCAGCCTCCCCACGCTCTTAAATTGTTGAAGCATCATTTCTAGACCACAAAAGGCAACTGGATCTGCTCCAGAGCCCTTTGCAGTCCATGGCATCTTTCCACTGATTTCAGCAGGCTTGAAATCAACAGCATTATATTGCTTAATTAAAGGGACACTGTCATCTGGAACCTACTCTATTGTAGCCCAAGTTAAAACCAGTTTCAGGACCTGCGCCTGGGTGAATCCCTCTGCCCTTTTCTCCCGTTGATTAAATGTTTTCCCTCCCAACTTCAAGAGGAAATACCTGTCAAGCTGAGACAGAACCTGAACACATGGGAGAAAGAGAGAAAATTGCATCTGTATGACTTGCTGTCAAACCAAAGGAGACACGGAAAAAAAGAGGAAAGATTTTTCCGTCTTTCTTACAACTTACAACAAGAGATGTTAAAACAATTTCAGAAGGAAGTACAAATTTTAAGCTGATGCTGCTTCTTCTGCAAGAAATCTTATGATGGAAGTTGTTTTAACCTATGCTTGCTGGAAGAAATGACTAACATTGCTATATAAAAAAGAGATTGTAGGAAAGAAAAAAAAAAAAAAAGCTGTTTTTTTCCACTTTTCCATTCTGTTTACTCTGTGCATTTATCACCAGCATGTGTAGAAGCAGTCTCACTCTTTCTCTTTCCCCCGTGCAGGCAGGGAGTTAGTCACACTTTCCCCTGTTGTGTAGCTCCTTTAGTCAGCAGCAGGGAAGTGATAAAGATGAAAAAAGCTAAACAAAAAACAGGAAAATGCAATTGTAAAAAACACAGAAATTAGCAGGAGGTCCTTGTAGGCAAATGTAATATTTAAATTGATTAGCTTGCTTTAATTTAGGAGATTGCAATCTGGAATGCAGCTCCATGCAGCTTTTCCTCCGAAGGAAGTGCACGTAGGGTAAAGGAGAAGAAGGATAGGGGAGAGGATATGGATGTGGGAGCAAAGCTACGGGAACCCCTGGGGCAGAGGCGGAGGACTTGCACCCCTGCAAACAGAGTAGGCTGTGAGCAACAGGGGAAAGGTCTCTGAACCCCGACACCTCTTCAGTGACAGGGTGAGCCAGGGAAACCCCTTGGTTCCTCCTCCTCCTCCAGCCTCCTGCTCCCAGCATCCACACTGGGAGCAGGAGGCAGGACAAGAGGAGCCAAACTTCATATGATGCTCAGCAAAACCTCTCCACACAGCACCTTAACTGGAAGACAACATTTTGATCATCTGCTTCAACAGACGTGGCAAAAATGTTTGTTAGCTTTCAGAAACCGAGAAAGAAATCGCTACGAGTGAATAGATTTTGTGAAAACCAGAGTAAGTCACAGCTTCCAGCCCTAGCAGTGCATTCACTTATGCTCACCAGGTGTTAAATAATTAGCCTGCAGCAAGAACAGCCCAAGTTTTGTGACCAGTGTAATGTAATTATGCACCATTGCTTCGTTCTTGGGGGTCTACTTATTTAAAATGCATTAAAGAAATAAATCACTGGTGATTGTCCCGTCCCCCTTCCCTTTTAAGCTAGGCTGGTGCAATAAATCTCTAAAAAGAGGGACTCCTGTTTTAAATAAAACCAAGAAAAGCAGTAACAGTGGGAGGCTCCCAAACTTGAGTTCCAAAGTCACAGCCTTGCTTATTTTTCCATTGAATTATTTGCTACAATAGACACATGAAATGGCAAGGATACCAAATGACCCTTATAAACCTTTATAAAATTATCATCCTAAACCATCTGGAATCACAGTGCTCTGGCAGCCAAATGGTTTTCCAGTCTTGGGACTTACCCTTGACTGTAAAAAAAATGGATGGGTCATAGAGAGAGCAGGGGGAGGCTGAGCCTTCGCGTTTACTAGTCACAAATCTGCACTGACCTGCCTTCACGCAACATAAAAAAGACACGGTAGGATCCTGCCTGGATGACTTTGAGGTCCAAGTCCTGTAGACGCCCGCTGTGCCTGACCTGAACTCCCTCCATCCCTGCAGAGAGGCTGCTGGTGGCAGCGGGGTGAACACCAGCGAGTTCAACCAAAGTCCAGGGAAGAAAGGACTCATTATAGGCACTGTGAGCTGAACTCATCAGCTTTATTACAGTTTCATCAACATGCGTGTGTGTGTGTGCATGTACATACACAGTCATGTCTCTAAATGATGGGGTTGATGTTTCAAGGTGTCCAGGAGATGAGGGAAGAAAGAGGGGGTAAGGTTGGGCTGACCACACCATCCTCTTGTCCCCCAGCTCAAAACACACTACTGGAAAGCATCCTCCTGGCTCTGCAAGGGCAAGGATTGGGCTTAATTTATCACTGAAGGTATCACACTTCTACATAAAACAAACAGAACCAAACCTGAGATACTCCCAACGCAGATCCCAACCAGCTGGGGTTTGGAAATGATTAAGCCCACACTCACATACACATTCCCAACACAAATAGTCCTGACCTCCTCCAAGGAAAGCTCTAAGTCACTACCAACACAATCTGGAATAAAAACACTTACAAACATCCTTGTAGAGAAAAATGCTTCTCAGATACTTTTTTCCTGCTCTGGTGTTAGTCATCAACCTCCAGATGTACACTACATCGACTGGATTTAGCCTTGCCAGCCACTTCTGTCAAATATTTAAAGAAAAAATGGCCAGCAAGAGGCTGAGCAATCTCATGCGAGCATTTCTGCCACTGCCACAAATCTTAATTCTCCAAGGATCGTCTCACATGCCAATGGGAAGCTCAGTAAGGGATGAGATTTTTAATCTAATCTGCTTTCAAAATAATGTTGTTGGCATTGATTGTGCTGAATTGTATCTATGGGAAAGAATTTAAAGTAAGAGCAAATACATACATATATGACCCAGACAAGTAAGTGTCTCTTACCATTGTTGTTAGCTGATAATAACAAAGAACAACCACCTCAATATTAACATTAGGTAAAATTACCTAGTCTCAGGAGCCAGCACACACCTGTGTTTTTAAAAATTATTCCAACATATACAATATTAAGCAAAATTCTCAAAAGCAGCCTGGATTTAAAATTCTTTCGCTTGACTCGACCCTTATTCCCCAAGAAAACAACCCCTAAAATCTCATCTGTCTGTAAGCCCAGCTGTTTCCTGGCTTTTCTATGCAAATTGTTCTCCCTGGATTTTATTGTGTGCATGTATATGTCTCTTAAAATACACCAAAGTTTGAATTAGGGGCCCTACTTCCATCAAAGGGAATTCCTGTAAAATAAGCTTCATTCTCACAGTATCTGTCACGGAATTATTATCCCATAACTCACGGGTGTCCAAGCGGTTCTGTATTAAACACAGCCCCGAAAAAGTCCCAGAGGGAAAAGCACATGAAGGGACATGAAGAGTCACTCGAATGTAAACCTGCAAAGGAAGGAATTTCACATCTCCTTGCCAACCCACAAAGCACTTACCATGTGTCTGGGTGAGGACGTGCCTCTTACCTGATTTCTGAATTGTTACCTACCAGGATTAACTAAACATCGATTACATTATTGTGTAATTAGGTTAAATTAAAACTTAGCTTAAAGCAAGGAACACTTTATTTTCAATTCCAATCAAAACCATTTTCTTAATTCTCAGTTTGATATTGGCACCTCCCTCCAGCATGACAAATTTTAAACTATTACTGTATGACAGGAAAACCAGCAAGTAAAAGTGACCGTGGTAGCTGGTCAGAAAGCTCACAAACCATCACCAGAAAATGATGGGATTTCTGCTGCTGCTTTTCACACATATTCCCTCCCCAGTTTCCCGCTGGCCTTCTCACATCAGATTGAATGCAAAAAAAGAAACTCCAATGGTAAAAAGTTACCTCAGTTCTTTTTTTTTCATCACTAAATCTGCTATTAAACTGCTTCAGCCAAATGCCGTGGCATCCACACCCATGTTGGTTCCCGACCATCCATCTTCACTGAGCTTTTTTTCGGAATTTGCTTGAGTTTTATTCCCATCAGAAATGTGTGTTGCACAGCAAACACTCACAGAAACTCCTGAAACCTAGAAATACCTTGGATTCTTGAAGATTCTTTTAAAAGAAGACCAATGATTCTTTACCAAACTGCATCTATTCAGCTCACCCAACAAAAGAGTGTTCGCTATTGCCCCTCTCATTTGGACAGCCAAGGCTGCTATAAATTATAGAATCATAGAATGGTTTGGGTTGGAAGGGACTTTAAAGATCATCCAGTTCCAACCCCCCTGCCATCAGCAGGGACACCTTCCACTAGACCAGGTTGCTCAATGCCTCATCCAACCTGGCCTTGAACACTTCCAGGGAGGGGGTATCCATAGCATCCTTGGGCAACCTGTTCCAGTGTCTGACCACGCTCACAGTGAAGTGATATATCTCACAGTGTATATAAAATACATACAATCCTGTATCACCAGCACTGAAATAATCTCATTCATTTTATTTATCAAATTCCAGCCTCAGGCCAAAGTATTTTTACGGCCAAACCAGAAATACCATTTGATTCCTAACAACTGCTGCCCTAACACGCACTGCTACGGTGCCAATCTGAAGAGTTTTCTTAGGTGAAACTTGAATATTTTATGTGCAGCCTTTGCAGTATCTGACCCAAATACTGTCCTCGATGGCAGAAACAAACTCGCGTGATATTCACCGAGTTGCAAATGTGAGGACACCATCCGAGAGCAGAACGTGCCCTGCGCTGTTTAGTAACTAAATGATAGTCTGTGGTAATAAAATATTTATTATGCTCTACACAATAGTGCAATTGAATTGATGTACTTCCTCCCCTATCCATCAGAGTACACTGAAAGCCCTCTTTAACTTCTACTCCAGAAGTCTCAAATTACCCATCTTTATTTTCCTTACAGATTTTCCAATAGGATTGTGTATCTGCAAGGAACCATTTGGCAGTTCAGGCAGTTTACCCAGAAAGGCAGAGTGGTGTTTGGTTTTTTTTTCTCCTTGTTACTTTAATTTCTCTGGAAAGATGTACCTGATGGAGAATAAATCTCCTAAATACAAATATAAACCCACAAAATACACCAAATGGAGCAAAATGCCACATTGTACTTGGTTAGCCAGTGCTGTACCAGTCTCTGAAAGAATCCAACATGTGGTAGGAGAGGAAAATAATAATATAATAAACTGTATAATAATAAATAATAATATAATAAATAAATTATATCATAAACAGTATAATAATATTATACTGTTTGCCTAATCCTGCTGCCCCATACAGACCACTGACACCCTCCACCGTGCCATGGAGATATTCCCATTTCA